>NC_051159.1:132888942-133061913 GCF_013339745.2 Dermacentor silvarum | reverse complement strand
GCTGGAACGCTTGTCGCATTGCAGCGCGGTGGAACGCGGTGTCGGCATTGCAACGTGGTGTCGGGGTTGCAAGCTGCACTATGCAATGCGCAGGGGTGTCGCCGTGGCGGCGACGCGAATATATTTATCCCGTGGGTCGGCGCAGAGACGTCACGGCATAGCTCCGTGGCTGCGCAGCCGCGGCAACCATTCCGCACGGCGCGGTGACGTCGGCGCGGTGACGCTCGACAAAGCTAAGGCGAAGCGATGCAGCGTGCGCGATGACGTCACGGCTCACACAGCTGTGGCGAGGCTCAGCACGACCAGCGCAGCTGAGGCGAAATGGTGCAAGGCGACGCATGGTGACGTCATCGCCAGGCGGATGTTTTGCGGCATACACTCGACGGACCATCCTCGAGCTTAAACAGCTTCGCTAGGTCACAGGAGCACGACCTCTGGATAAAAAAAGGGGCCGCGTGCACCGAAAACGGTGTGATCCGCCGCGGCGCCACACGTCGGGGGCTGTTTGGCATCGGCATAGCAAATGCGTCAGGAACGCGCTTAGAACGCCGTCGCGCACGCAAGTCGACGCGTTCCATCGCCGATGGCTAGCGCCGTTCGGCCCATCCAAGCAGCCAACAATGCTACTACGGCTGTCACGTTCGCTCCCATTGCCGCGCGCCTGACGCGGCAGGCCGCACTTTTTTTTTTTTTTTTTTTTTTTTTTATCCAGCGGCCGTGACAGGAGTATGTGCCATTGCATTTGGACCCTTTCTGCACTACCTCCAGGATCGGCCCACAGTTTTCGTTCGCACTACGCGGTCTAACCAAGAGCTTAAACAGCGGGGATCTTGGACCAGGACCAGGATTCGACGTTTCTATCACGTTATTTTAGATTTTACACTTTCATCGATGTTACGGCCATTCGTTCTCTGTGTGGGGCTGTTTGAACAACGTTACGCGTTTATTCCAGAAACGTCTTAAGTGTTACGTTACTGAGCAGAACCATTTCGACCCTTCGCATACCCACACCATTGAAAGCCATCATTTAGCATTAGTTAGGTACAGCCCGTCAATGCTTGTTCATCAAGGGAGTGCAAAGTACACAAGGCGATGAGGGAGTTTCTTATCGCAATCAATACACCGCTCC
Organism: Dermacentor silvarum; assembly: GCF_013339745.2. Taxonomy (NCBI): domain Eukaryota; kingdom Metazoa; phylum Arthropoda; class Arachnida; order Ixodida; family Ixodidae; genus Dermacentor; species Dermacentor silvarum. The sequence continues at coordinate 133,060,784 of NC_051159.1, read as the reverse complement.
CTTGTAAGTTGTCCCGTGAGACTTGTGGATGGTTGTGGCATTTGCTCGCACCAAGGGGAACTGGTGACGCTTACGAGTGACGTTTTCACGCTTGTAGGTGACCACGTTTACAGCCCTCAAGTTGGAAATATTTCTGAATGTGTGGCTCTTCATGGTGTAAGGCATTCTTGCTCTTGCACTTGCGCCAGAGGCAATACCAAGGTACTCCAACCAGACACGCTGAGTGAGTCCCGTTTCATCAAACTGAACGTAACGAAGCAAGCTCACATTTCTCTAAACTAAACCACCCGCCACATCATGTTATTGGTAATCATATAGGGCTAAACAATGCAGATGTAAATCCCTGTGGAAAGGCCGTCCACGCCATTGAGTTTCATTTCTGCCACGCTCATCTTCGCCTCTTTATCAATTTCGTGAGCTTTGAAGATCACGTAGAGATCGTTTGCACTGCAGTATACCCTATCACCACCTTTAAGGCAGCGAACGCTGTTCTCAACGGCCTAGTTACTGAATAAAAGCTTGATGCTAACGGAGCACTTCTTCAGAGCATGTTCCTTCGTAAAGCAATGGTTCCCAACCAGCTGTACGTCTTCGTACGTTCTCTTTTTTTATCAGTGTGAACTGTTAGGCTATAATCTGTACATACTTAGAGGGTGGGAACAAGCACAAAATTGGCAGGGACGAGAGAGGTCACAGGGCAGGTCCTCACTTACAGCTGGTGTTTATTCGATCCAGCACGTCAAAAACAAAACAAAACAAAACCTTCCCCCGTGTTGTCAGACATGCGCACAGTAAAGAGAAGCATCTATCTGATGCATCCAAATAAGCTTATCGATGATATCAAATTCACCATTCCAGAGCGACGCCTCTGTTTTTCTAAGGAAAACTGAATTCGATATGATCGATGAAGAAATGATTTGATATGACGAGACGTTGCTGTATCCAACGTTTGACAAGGCTGTCTTGCCATGTCTTGCCCGAACACTGAAATACAAAATTGTCATCTTCCCGACTGTATAACACTAAGCTACAGAGCTACACGCTACAGGTGAAGCTACAAGTGATAAGCAGTCAATCGACAATTGCTGATCGCTTCAAGCCTCCATCTTTCTGGGAACCTCTTTCGTGCTTGTTCCTATAGAGCGTTGTTTTCAATAGCAGCTCACTCACGAACGGATACGGCGCCGCTACACGTAAACTAACAAATCACCTAGAAATTTGAGAAAAACTCGAAACTTTCCATTAAGTACCTTAGCATTTTTACAAAAGAAAGACACGCTTTGTACAAAAATACGACCATGTAATACTGTCCAGCACGAACGAAAATGGCAGAGATGAGTTGCTGTAAAAGGTTCTCAGCAGGACTCTGTTCTAAATGGTAGAAGCAGCAGCTTTCTCGAGCTCTTCACGCGAGTTTCTTCACCGCCCTATAGCAAACGCCTGAAGTTGGCTTTCGCCGCGGAATACGAGGCGAACGGTAAGAGTTAGGCTGCCTAAGTTTTGTTTTGTTTCGTTTTCCATTGTTAAAGGTGATTTTTTTTTCTTTTTTAGCTACGCACTCAAATGAAAAGTGAGACAGAGAGCACCAACAAAATAAAAAATAGTAACACGCGTGTTCCTACCATTACGTGTGCCCTCTTGTGGAGAGCCTCATTATGCGGCGTTCACTGCACCTAGTGACACCGAAAGCTGCCGTTTCTCTGACGGCGCGTGTGCCTTTGAATACACCGAAGAGTTTATTTTACTTAATATTTATTCGCCATCCTTTCTTTTGATCTTTTGCTTGCGACTGCATTTAGGCTTCCTTGATACAACCTGTCCCCGCATAGCGAGAAACAAATGGTGCAAAGATTGGCAAAAGTTCATCGGAACTTCCATTTGTGAGCCAGCGACCTTTACTTAAAATATTTTCAAACACGTGAAAGACCTCGACTCTAGCCTGGGTCTTCTTGGTTCTGACACGTGGCTGTTCTGCCTCATCGAAAGCATTCAGTTTTAAATATAGGTTTTCAAATAAGGAAAAAAAAAAGCATTTCGTTGCTTTAGTGTTAGGGCTATACAACAGCAAATAACGGGGAGTATATAAAATCGCAAAGACAGTGCTGTGTAAAATAAAAACTTCAGGACATAAAGACGAAATCAGTAAAAATAAAAATGAAGGTAAAGAATAAATAAGCCCATTCAACGACGTGGCCGCTTTCTTTTTCTTAAAGCGGCTGGAGCACCGGCGTTCAGAGCAAGATGGGTGCGAGAAAAGGAGAAACCGCTTTTCGGCCCATTCAAAAGGTTCCAGCGTGAAAAGCGACCTCAATCTGAATGACTTGTCGCTTGCGACGGGAGGCCGCCGCTTGGCGCTAGCGCAACAAAGGCGACACTTAGTGATTAAAATGAAAATGAGCGGTAATAACGGCCTTATATATCCATCTGCATTTTTTTCCTATTCTCTGCTCCGTATTGTGCATTGAACCGTGTACTGTAACCCCGTCACTCATTCTGCGTCTCCATTGAATCTTCCTCGTGCGTAGAGTTGATCCAAAACTTTTCGGGTGCATTTCTCAGTGTTACCAGCCAGTTCCGTGACAAACCCCAAGAATTGTCGTGTTTGTTTCAAACGAAGTCGCATTTAGACACGTTCTCTGGCACAAAATTTCGCTTGTCTTTTCTCTTCTGTCACTTAAGTATTACATACTGAAAGAAGTGAAGTATCTTTATTTATTTTAATCTTATATTTATAACCAAGTGAGAAGGAGTATCGCATAGCCGTTGCCTGCAAACTTCGGCGACAACTCCTCGATTAGTTTTTTCTTTCTCAATAAGAAAAAAAAAGAAAAAAAAGGGTGCTCTTGCGAACTCGCTTGGCGCGAAGTGCCGCTAAAGAAGGCGTCCGTTACTTGGGTCAAGTTTCAACGAACACAGAAACATGTTTTCGCGTCTGGCACCTTTTTATTTATTTTTTCGCAAATTGTTTTGCTGACTTAGCCCCGTATTCTGGAATGTTTATTAACTCAAAACTTAACCTCGATCCAATGATGCTGCTGCTGCTGCTGCTGCTGCTGATGATGATGATGATGATGATGATGATGATGATGATGATGATGATGATGATGATGATGATGATGATGATATATTGGCATCCTCTTTTGAAACGTTGCGGTGATAAATATTCGCCTAGCCTGCTTGGGTAAATTGATCAGGTATGCTATACATGTCTAGCATTTTGCCTATACGTCTCCTTAATGATACTTTCGCTTCTTTAAACTAGTACCGTTACATACACCTGTAACGGATCCGGTCCTACCAATCTCTTCCCTGCTTTTTTTTCCTCCACCAATACTCTAAACGCCTTTTGCTTATCTCGACTGCTGGCCGGTTGATGCTTCCGTCAACTTTAAGCCCCAGCGCTTCTGGGAGGTATACGTTACGTGCAGGCCTCGCTGGATCAATACTTTCGCATTCCGTTAGGACGTGCTCAGTTGTCCCCGGATTTTTGCTGCAGCGGACAACTCAACAAACAAACCTGCAAACACTCTCATCCTGTTGCGAGTGTTTGCTCAGGTATGTTTTAACAGCAAAGCTGTTTAAGCTGGAGGTTGGCCCGTATAGCGTAGGCCATAAATTGCTGCTGGCGATGACGTTACCGCGCGTTGCCTAGCAACCACATGGCACAGCTTCGCCTGGCTTCGCCGCCACTCCGCACCGCCGCGCCGAGCTGCTACGACCGCACACCTGCTCCGTCTAGCCATGACGTCACTTTGCGTCGCCTAGCAACCACATGTGCCTCGCTTCGCCTAGACATGTCAACGCTTCGCCAGGCCGCGTCGTCGCTTCGCCTAGCTACATGTTTTGTCCAGCGCTGACAGTTGGATGATCATGTGGAAGCGGAACTTAGTCGTGACGTCATCGGGGAGATAAAGCTCGGAACCGCTGCGACGGCGGCAGATTTCTCGTCGACTGTGTGCCGAGTACATGTAGCCTTGACAATGGGACGACCAGCGAAGATCCGGACACCCGAAGAAGAAGCCGCTCATCTTGAAGCACGTCGTGCGGCCAAGCGAGATTCTGCGCCTCGGCGGCGAGCCAATCCGGAATACCGTGCCGAAGCTGCAGCCGAGAAGAGGCGTCGTCGAGTCGAAGACCCCGAGTTTCGAGAACGCGAGAGTCTGCGTTTGAGTATCCAGCGCCGTCGGAATAAGCTAGGCTGATCACAAGCTCCGCTGTTTGCTCCAGCCTTACACCACTAGTGCAAGCTGCGCTCTTTTTTTTTTTCTTTTTTTTTTTTGTTCTTAGGCAAGCAGCTCGGGTCTCAAATAGCAAACCACAGCCTTTTGTGTTGTCGTTCAGATTTTCCCTTCTAATCTTCCCATTTTCCCATCCAATTCAAGAAAGTGAATGGAAGCGCCGTCCCTCGACAGAAGTGATCACTGCACTTCATTGGGATTCCACGGCAATTCACGAGAAGCATGGCGTCTTGTTCAGTCGAGGGGCTACGCTGTGCTGAACTCGGAAAAGTGGAGGAGGAAGATCGCTTGAAAAATAAGGGGTAAGTCACTGACCCTTCTGTGGCCAGAAACTTCATGGGATTAGCGTTGAGCGCGGATCGCGTCAATGCGTAGAAAGCGAGCAACGCAATGGCGCGAGTAGGTAATGAAGCCAGCGTTGTAAGCGTTTTCTTGAAAGATCAAAAGAAAGGCATATTTCCACTGAATGCCACCCCTGGGTGACACAGGAATATTCATCCACTCGAGCTTTACACGAGTCGATTGCCGTCGGATCGGGCTCTTCTTAGCCCCGAACGCGACTTACAGGAGTGCTACGAGTGCCATTCGCGTGACGTCAGGACCAGTGCTCGCGTCTGTCGTCAGCTACAGTCCGGGTGGCGTACGCTTGCATCCCACAGTGTTTGTTTTTGATGCGAAAGCATCAAATGGCCCATTGAGCGAAAAAGCCGGGGTCACAAGCCGCTTCATAGGAGGCTTGGGTTTTCTTCTTCATGCGATGGTGCTTTGTTGACTGACAAAGCAAATAGTTGTCAAACTGCAGAATTTTTAAACAGCACGACACGGGACAAAGAAAAGACTGCGCACTGGAAAGAGCACTGACTACCTACCAAGTGCTTTATTTACAAAAGCGGTATATAAAGGTCGTGAAGTGTTCGTGAAGGGAGCTCTGGGAGCTGCGCGCTTCAGCGCATGTTCGCCGCAATAAATTTGGGACATTCGTGACTCGCTTCGTGACTTTGGATGGGCATGGCGCTCCGCATTTCCTCAGGCGTATTAACAGTAACTCACGGCATATATATATATATATATATATATATATATATAATACACACCGTATACGTTATTCCTTAAGGCAGGCCTCGGTCGTAATTAAAGAAGCAAAAAAAGAACAAGGAAAAAATTAACTGTAACTAGTCGTATCTGTTACCCGCCGTGGTGGCATAGTGTCTTTGGCGTAGCGCTTGCTAAACCAGAGGGCGCGGGATTGAATCCCGACCGCGGCGGCCCCATCTCGACGGGTTCCAGATGCAAAAACGCCGGTGTATCCTGCATTCGGTGCGGGCTAAAGAACCCTAAGTGGTCAAAATTAATCCGAGTCACCCACTACTGCGTGGGGGACTCCGGAATCATATCATACTTTTGGTGAGTAAAACACCAGAATTTAATTTATTTTGTTATCTGTTATCATGTCCTGTGCCGGTGTGCGGGGACCGGAACCAGCTGTGATCATGCGCATGTGCTCTGTGTGACTCTCTATTCGCTTCTTATCTTTCAGTTTTAATATATGTTTTCAGACCAAATAATAAAAATTATAATCTACCTTTCCCTCTCCTATCCCCGGTGCAAGGTAGCAAATCGGAATTTTTCTTCTGGTTAATTTCCCTCTAGTCCTCCTTTCTCTCGTCTCTCTTTCTATAACTCTGAGTTCACACTGTATCATCACAGTAGCTGCGCATATGTGGCGCGAAAAATATCAGCTGGCAGAGCCTTACCCTTGCGCAAGAGCGCGGTGAGTGTCCCTCTAAACCGGGGATAAGGCAAAAACAAGATGTCACTTCTGGATATAGTAAAGTAGGCCTGTCAGTTACGTAATTGTTTGCACATGCCTCATACAAACAAACACTGTTCGCACTGCCATGCCCGGTTCTTCAAATTTTGCGATACCGAACACTCCCCCAACCACCGAACGTATGTACACCTGGCGACAAAATATTATGGGGCTCTACTTTGCAGTGTTAATAAACCAGCTCTCTTTAATAATATAGTCAATGAATCCGTTAATTTGCATTTATTAAAACATAACCTTATTGCTTTCCTCTGCACCCCTTCCATTCTTGCCATGAGTTATATTGTGTACGGAAACCAAACAATATTGGCGTGCTCCAGCACTGTTCGAACAAGCATTTTGTAGGCCAGCAAATTTGATCTTCTGTGATAAAATCTGAATATCTCTGCTGCCTCACAATGCAGCTTGGTATTTGCATTTCCGGCTTCGACTGGAATACGCTAACAACATTGTCGTATACAGTTTCACTGGCTACTGCTACAGGCTGCGGAGATATTCAGCTTTTTCTCAGATTTCATGCCCCGTCGCCTTGGACTCCAGGGGTTTCCTGTCAATTCACCCCTACCCCGTTTCGTACAACGGCCACCAGAGATAGAAGATTGTCTCGCCCGACAGCTCACGCCACCGTCATCAAGGCGCCAGTCGCGATCGCCGTCACCACGACCATCCTGTTCGGGAGGTGCAAGGCGGATGTCGCAAGGACGATCTCCGAGCCCTCGCCTGGAAAACTGACGTCAGCGACCTTTCGAGGCGAGGCCGCTGATACTGGACGTGCCGAAGACCTCCAATCGAAGCGACCTCAGACCGACGGAGACTTGACGACGCCGGTGTCTCAGGCGGGAGACAACTTTTCCATGAACATACCTGTGCTGATCGACGGTCGAAATGTTACTGCCTTAATCGACACTGGCGCTGACTACTCGATTATCAGCGGAAAATTGGCAAGTCGTCTACAGAAAGTCGTTACGCCTTGGACAGGGACGCACGTACGGACAGCTGGCGGACATGTCCTCAAACCGCTTGGTGTGTGCACTTCTCGGGTGCAAATTCAAAATTCTATGTTTGCGATCAGCTCCCTTGTTCTCCGAGACTGCTCCCGTGAATTAATACTCGGCATAGATTTTCTTCGAGAGTATGGCGCCATCATCGACCTCCGCCGACGCTGTATCTCTTTCTCTACAATGAAAGCGACGACACGAGATGCCAGCCGCCGTACAGCCGCTCTTCGAATTTCCGACGACAGCGTCGCGATACCACCTCGTGCTAGTGTCATGATTCCGATAACGTCCTGAGGGCATACGTGAAGGCGAAGTCCTCGCAGAGTGTAACGTCTCCCTTCTATTTACCCTCAGAATTATCGTGGCTCGAGGCATAATTGACGTTAGGGATGGCCAAGCTGACGTCTTGATCACCAATTTCATAAATGAGCACCGACACCTCTTCCGGGGCACTGCCGTCGCTTACGCTGAAGCCTGGTAGGACGTCATTGAGTGTTTCGCTTGCGGAGAAAGCGCCAGCGATGAAGAATGCGTCCCAGATATCGACATCAATAACGAGCTGTCGGAGGACAATAAGGCGGCACTGCGGGGACTGTTGCGTGAATTCAAGGACTGCTTTGCTCGATCGTCGAAAGTCAGTCAGACGCCAATCACGCAGCATAGGATAATTACTTACGACGATGCACGTCCTATTCACCAGCAGCCATATCGTGTTTCGCAGAAAGAACGAGAAGCAATTCAACGACAAGTCAAGGAAATGATTGACGATGGCGTCATCCAGCCTTCAAACAGTCCGTGGTCGTCACCGGTTGTCCTGGTAAAGAAGAAGGACGGTACTCTCCGCTTCTGTGTTGATTACAGAAAGCTCAACAACGTCACAAAGAAGGACGTTTGTGACGTTGTTTGTGAAGAAGCCATAGATGACTTTCTTGACCGGCTACGGCGAGCCAATTATTTGTCCTCCCTTGACTTGAAAAGTGGGTACTGGCAAATTGAGGTAGACGAGCTTGAGCGGGGGAAAACAGCCTTTGTCACTCCGGATGGACTTTACGAGTTCCGAGTACTTCCGTTCGGGTTGTGCTCTGCTCCGGCAACCTTCCAACGGATGATGGACACGGTGCTCGCTGACCTAAAATTCCAAACCTGTCTTGTCTACCTGGATGATGCGGTCGTATTTTCAGGCAGCTTCTCCGGACATCTTAAGCGACTTGCGCAAGTGCTCGAGGCAATCCGATCGGCTAACCTCACGTTAAAGCCTCAGAAATGTCACTTCGGTTATGAAGAATTGAAGTTTCTTGGTCATGTCGTGAGCGCGGAAGGCGTCCGTCCCGATCCCAAGAAAACTGCCGCTGTAGCTGCTTTTCCGACTCCTACAGACAAGAAAAGCATTCGACGCTTCCTGGATTGTGCGCACACTACCGGCGCTTTATACGCAATTTCTCTAAAATTGCTGCACCACTTCCTCGTCTCACTAGAGACGACACGCCGTTCATCTGGAGCACAAGAAGCAGCTTTCTCCGAGCTTCGACATCGCCTGGCATCGCCCCCGGTTCTTTGGACATTTCGACGAGGACGCCGAAACAGAAATTCATACCGACTCCAGCAACGTCGGTCTGGGTGCGGTGCTCGTACAGCGGCAGGAGAACGACGAAAGGGTCATAGCTTACGCCAGTCGCACCCTATCACGACCAGAGTGCAATTACACTACCACGGAGAAAGAATGTCTTGCCGTCATATGGGCACTTGCCAAGTTTCGACCTTACCTCTATGGCCGCCCATTCAAGGTCGTGACGGATCATCACTCCTTATGCTGGCTGGCAAACCTAAGAGACCCTTCTGGACGACTGGCATAGTGGAGCCTGCGCCTGCAGGAATATACGACGTGACCATCGTGTACAAGTCAGGCCGCACACACGACGATGTCGACACATTGTCGCGTGCACCTGTTGAATCTGCCGATCAACACATCGACGACGACATCGCTTTTCTCGGCGCCATAAGCGTTGCAGACGTATAGACACGGCAGCGAGCAGACTGTGAATTGCGCCCCATAATTGAACATCTAGAAGGCCGCAACGTCACTCTGCCCCCGCAAATTGCTCGCGGTTTGTCGTCGTTTTGTTTACGACAGGGCGTCCTATACAAGAAGAATTCTGCTGCCAGCAACAACACTTATCTTTTGGTCGTACCCGCAGAGCTTCGTGACAAAATCCTGTTCGCATGCCACGACGAGCCTGCGTCTGGCCACTTGGATTTCACTCGAACCCTTGCCAGGGTACGGAAATCGTACTATTGGCCGAAACTCGCCACTTGTGTTAAACGATACGTCCAAGCCTGCCGTGAATGCCAACGCCGAAAGTCGCCAAATGTGAAGCCTGCGGGATTGCTAAATTCTATCGAGCCGCCTCGAGGGCCCTTCGATCAAGTCGGCATGGACCTCCTGGGCCCGTTTCCGTTGTCTACTTCCGGAAACAAGTGGATAATCATCGCCGCGGACTATTTAACCCTATATGCTGAAACAAGGGCTCTTCCTAAAGGCACAGCTTCTGAGGTTGCACAGTTTTTCGTACAGAACATCGTACTACGTCATTGCGCCCCATCCTGTGTCATCACAGATCGAAGAGCGGCGTTTACGGCAAGGCTGTTTGAAGAAGTTTTTCAGCTGAGTTGCACCACGCACCGAAAGACGACTGCCTATCACCCTCAAGCAAATGGCTTGACCGAAAGGCTTAACAAAACAATGACCGACATGCTGTCGATGTACATAGACGTGCAGCATAAGACGTGGGACGAGGTACTACCGTACGTCACGTTTGCGTACAACACCGCTACGCAAGAGACCACACGCTTCACGCCGTTTGCTCTTGTTTACGGTCGTGAAGTGCAGACGATGTTAGAAGCCGTGTTACCATGTGACAATTCTGACAATCTTGATGAAAACACTGAGCGTTTCGTGCAACGTGCCGAGGAAGCACGCCAACTGGCTCGCGTGAACATCAGGAAACAACAGTGTATTGACGCGCGACACTACAACCTCCGCCACCGACAAGTTGAGTACCAACCAGGTGACCAAGTGATAGTTTGGACTCCCGTCCGCCGTAAAGGCCTTTCGGGAAAACTTCTCAGTCGGTACTTCGGCCCTTACAAAGTGCTTCGGCGAGTGAGTGACCTCAATTATGAAGTTCTTCCGGACGGCACCCAGCCAGCACGACGCCGACAACCGCGGCCCGAGATTGTGCATGTAGTGCGGTTAAAACCATATCGCACACCACAATAGTCGTGGTTTCCGGACCATTACGTTTCTCCTGCGACAAGTCTTTCTGCCCGTCCATGTTTTGTTTAGCATCGAGTCGATGCTCTTCTGGGAGGAGGGGTAATGCCACGCGCTTGTGCCACTTGCTCCCAGAAGAAGACGAGGACAGTCTTGTTCACGAGCTAGCGCCTTGGTCTCTTGTCGGTGCTGCGCTGCCCTTTTGGCGACTCGGACTTACCTTAACGGCCTCTTTTAGAAGTCGCCTGTTTATTAAACGTGACAATATTTTGTCGCCGGGTGTACATATGTTCTCGCTACTTTCTTATTCGTGCTACTACTGTCCGCCCATACAGTATCGGGTTTCGTCGCTCCAGAAATCAAGACGAAATTTGGCGAGAAGCCATCTGGCGTTTCAGAAGATGTGCATTTCAATCTTTTTCCGCATTCGTCTAGTACTCTCTCTGTGACATTATGCCCTAGAAGGACAATATGTGCCTAGAAACGTCGTATGCGTGTCGGCTACGCGTACTAACGAAGAGAAGGAACTACTAATTAACCCCTATCAATAATTAGTGAGGTACTAGCGCGCGTATTCACTCATTCAATAATGCCCTTTGCCGGTAGTAATGCGTTGCTGAAAAGAAAGACAATTATTTCCACTGAAACAGTCTCCGACAAACTACCTGTCTGCACGTTTGTAAGGCAAGGTCCGTTCCTCCCATGTTGACCAGAAGCCACTTTCCTCCAGAAGAGGAGCGCTTGCAGGACCAAACGAAGTGCTTCATATCGCCCCTTCATTGCACTCCTCAAGATGGAGAAGCCGTTAAACGTTAAACGCTACGTTAAAATACGTTAAGCGCCCATGCAGGAGTACCGGTGGAGTCCCTTACAAAACAGGGCTATTGCGGTGGCTTCTAATGTGAACGAACGTTAAGAGGTTACGAGCGTCGGACGTGTTTTCTCCGTATATGAGGTTATTCCTTTCTATTTCTTTTTTTTTAGACTAACTACTTTGACCACCTAGCACAAGCCATGTTTTGTGTAATCAAGGGGTTTACAAAAAAAAATATTCATACGTCACAGTCTATTACCTACGTATGCTATGTGCCCATACTTATCGGCGCATACATAATTGCGTGGAGGCTACCAATTAAGCATGTCTGCAGAGTGTTACTATGCGAAAGCTCGTTAAAGGGCAGAAAAACACACAAAAACAAAACGGCGTACGGCGCTAATGACGTGCTTATCACGGTCCCTTCCTCTCTGCAGCGCGCCGCCCAGCAAATAAAAAATGTAAGCTGGCCTCATCGACCACCTCATTTACAGATGAGGTGGTAGATGAGCGCAATCAGTTGTCCCAAGGTTAACACGATGCCGCGTAAGTTCCTCTTGGCCGTCTGCAGTTAACCTCGAGACTGCGATGGTCGCTTGAGGTCGTTTTCTCGAAGAAAATTCCTGCTTTGGTGCCCTGAAGGTGGTTGCATTTCGCATCCGCAGTCATAATGTCATCAGGATTGCGCGGATATAGTTCGCGAAGTGGCATAAGGAAAGATAACCTGCAATTGTTAGCGCTGGGGTCTACGAAGACGCTCTTCTGAGATCACTCGAAACAGTATTCGCTCAAAGAAGGACCCATATGGGGATTTCGCAGAAGTACCTTTTGTTCGGGCAGACTCAGATACGAAAGTATGACAATCGATTTGTCGTGCGAGCGTTTCTTCGTAAAACTTCCGTCCTGGGCCACGGTAGCTAGCTAGGCCGGTGTAACATAGGCGAACGAAGTCAAAGCCATCGTTCGGCTTTAATAAACACCACCAATAAATGTCCATACTTTAGTAACTACCACGCATCAGTAATTCCATCACTGTAGCAAGTTATTACACGTTATCGAGAGCGCTCTCATGCGGAGGAAGCCGTAGTATGGAGAAAGCTCGAAACAAATACATATCCACACTTGAGTCTCTACCACGCCATACACCCTACACTGTATTCTTATAAATCTCCACACTGCAATCAATGCGCAACGCTTTACCACATGGTATGGGCTTGTGCAAGCGCACCAGAGCACACCCATAAGCACACCCCTAACACACCTCACCGGCACGATGGACCAGCTAAACCTGCATGGTCAAACGAGCGAGGACAGCTAAGGCCGCTGGACTCCTGTACTGAGGGGACCACCACTGCACAGCGGAGGAGCTACTCATACGCTCGCGTGCTCTTTTGTATAAAGTTTAATCTCTCTCTATCTCTTTTCGAGAGCAAGAAGACTTCAAATGACCTTGAAAGTCAGGAGGGGTGTAGGCTATGCATTTCACTGATCCTAAAGCACTCAAAACACGCTATAGAGACTCGGAAGCAATTAGACGCACTATAAGGTCGTCTTCATAGAGTCACCTTAAAGGCTCGAATAATACCAACGTGCACATATAAGCCATTGAGAGCACGATGCCAAGTCGACCACGGCCATGATAATGTCCTTTGTCCTTGAAGCTTATCTGTACTCGCCTGTCCCCTCATCTGACCGCGAAGTCCTTGCAAAAGGAGGTTTCCCTTACTATGCACGCTTCTATAATTTGGGGAGGTACATCTGCTAAACGCCTCCCCACTTTTTTTCCCCCGATCTTACCTCGATTAGCCGTGCACGCACGCCGTACTCACAAAAATTACGCGGATATTGATTTTACAATCACGTACCGTTACCGGGATTGTCAACCGCAAACGTTAATATATGGCTTATGAGTGAGCGAAAGCGGTGCAAATGCGCACCATTTCCTCTATTTTTTTTCTCCCTTTCTTTCTTTCTTTTTTTCGTTCGTTTAGTTTCGTTTCTACGGACTAGCACACCGATAAAGCATGTGGCTGGCGCTAATCTTTGCGCAGAAAAACCTTGAAAGCTGCTCCGGTGCCAAACTGTTCTGATGCTGGTTTTCGTTCGGCGCCCGGCAGATTACCTACGCCAATAACAGGCTATCTTTTCACACACGTCGTTTTGATCCCGCTTCTTCTTTCTTATCGCTTTTTTTTTCTCACATATGAAAGTGATGGAACATTAAAGCAGAAAACCTCTTATTGATGAATTTCATGCTCCAGTGTTATTGCAGACTTCTTTCCCCAAGGATTGTATAACTTTTTGCAACACTTGACATTGAAAAATGCGCTCGAGATCGGTGGAAGCGGTCGTATAGTACTGAATTATGAGCACTTATCTCGAACAGCCTAAGCTGCTAATTGGAAGCGATTGTCTCTATAGTCTTTCGCGGCCTTACAGTCGGGGATTAAAGAAAACACCGCAGAGCTTTTCTAATCAAAAGTACGCACACCAAGTGAAAAGAGCGGGCTTTCGTAGCGGAAAGTTCTTTCGCGAGAGAGTCGATGAGTAATGGAATTTGGGTTTAATTTAGCGCGCGTAATGAGGGCCAATGAACTAAATTCGAAGTATGCTCCAATCCGCTTTTGCTAACCATCAAGAAACGATGCCGTAAAACGTTTAGTCCGTAAAGCCTACAAAAACACTAACGATCAACTTGTGCGCTTAGTTTAGTACACCCTTTCAAAGCATCCCTACTTGCGTTTATTTTTTCTTTCTTTCTTTTCTTTTTTTTTTTTTTTTTTTTTGTAGCTGCGTTTACTGTATCACTCATAGGTACATGTCCGAAATATGAGAGCGCTACGTTTTCATGTATATCTTTGCCATGCTATTGAGGTCATACAATATGTGCAGCCAACAGTGAAGCGCAATAAATTAAATCCAACCCCTGTAGAGTAACTTGAATAAAGTCCAAATTGCCACCTTAGTGTAGATAGCTCTTTGTATGTTCGCGCTGCTGGCAAACATAAAGCAGTGCGCCACTGTACCAATGCTGCACACATCTGCATCGACTCCACGAACCAGGCAACAAAGCATTTCACTTTCGGCAACAGTTCGTGCTTTTGGTGGGTAAAATTGCGCACAATTTTTCGCGTTCGTACTACCGACTCCTCAACAAGAGTGGTGAGGCCGTTGTTTCTCTTCACTCGCTTCTGCTTACGGACATCTCTCACCTCTTCCTGCTTGTTTTCGTGCCGAGACGGCGGCAAAGAGACGCCTGGCTTGCTGCAAGCATTCACGCAGAGCCCCAGTGCTCCAGATTCCAGTCGACATAGATGTTGAGCGCTAAAGAACAAACACAGCACGAAAGCAAGAAAGGTGGGTAGACACGGGCTATGTCTGTTCTTTAGCGCTGAATAATTGGGTTAAGTATGCACCAACTAGGCAAGTCATTTTTTGCAGACTAATCGCTTTTAGTTCAGGGAAGCAATTCCTTAAGCTCGAGCTTTCCGTGTTAAGAACCAAGCAGCCGAACGGCGACACACCCGCACCCTGCGGAGTTTTCAAGAGATAGGAGGAATACGGCTGCTCATTATTATTATTATTTGATTTGAAAACGTATACACAGGAAATGGAAAGCGAGGAGCAAGGCTGGCAACTGCCACCGGGTGATGAGGCAACAGGGAGGGAAAAAAAGAAGACAAAGGGTCGAAAAATGCATGCTCAAAGAGACATGTTTTGCAACAACAACAACAACTACAACAACAACAACAACAACAACAACAACAACAACAACAACAACAGAACATAGAGCGTGAGCTGATTGCTGGCCAAGCAACGAGAAAGCATGCGCGGCACATGAGTCAGCGCGATTGCTCGGACGCTGGTCCGGCTTCGAGGGCAATCTATATATGGATGTCCAAGGGTGCGTGGCGGAGAAGCTTTGTTGCTGGAGAAGTACAACGGGTGTTGGGAGCAAAGGGCGCAACGTGAGAAGAAGATAGGAAAAGAAAGAAGTGGAGCCCGCTAGTTCGTCCTCTTCGGCGCAGGTGTTAATTGTCGTCTGGGGGTTCAAGTGCTAAGCCGCCGCTCAGTTCGCTCCACTGAGGGAAATGAAATTTTCTTCTCTGAATTCTTTTTTCCGAGGGACCCAGCATCACTCTCCGTGGCTTCCCGGGGTTTTTTTTTTTCCTTTTTTTTTCGGCAGTCGCTTGCTTTCTTGTAATATTCGTTTCAGGGCCGTTTCTCCTGTGTCATTCTGAAGTTACGATTTATTCATTGCAAAGTGGCATGTATCCTGCTGTCGTTCATGAAAAATGCTCTCAGAAGAGCCCACGAACAAGTGGGCTCTTCGAGCATTGCAAGAAGATCCCCCTCTAAGATCACATGATTCGCATGATTCTTCGATCTGCGACCGTGCAAGTTCAATGAAAGTAGAGATCACGAAAGGGCCGCTGACGCCTTAACAGCGGTGCCAGGTTAGACCACTGCTTTGTTTTAAAGTGCTCACTTACTATATATATATATATATATATATATATATATATATATATATATATATATATATATATATATATATATATATATATATACAGGGTGTCCCAGCTATCTAGCAGCACGATTTTTAAAAAAAAGAAACGGCGTTACGCGAAGCCAACCTAGTGCGTATTGTTTCCAGTACAGTGGAGTAGCCGCCAGTAGTTTTTTCCTTACTGAGATTTAATTAAATAATTGTAATTAATTATCTAACTCGAGAAGTACTGTCCTAATTATCAAAGTGTCAATGTGAAAGTTGTAGAGCAACATGAAAAACTCCCGATACAGCTTTCTGTTGCTCAATACGTGCTACATAAATGTGTTTTTCCGAGTGTGAAAGAAGCCCGCGAATACATGCAGAATTGCCGCATGACTGGCCGCTCGAGGCCCTTTGCGTGTATTCGCGGGCTTCATTCATGCTCGAAAAAAACACTTTTATGTAGCACGTATTGAGCAACAGAAAGCTGTATCGGGAGTTTATATATATATATATATATATATATATATATATATATATGCCGTACGTGTGTGTGTGTGTGTGTGTGTGTGTGTGTGTGTGTGTGTGTGTGTGTGTGTGTGTGTGTGTGTGTGTGTGTGTGTGTGTGTGTGTGTGTGTGTGTGTGTGTGTGTGTGTGTGTGTGTGTGTGTGTGTGTGTGTGTGTCAGCCAACGAGATGTCTCTGGAATAAACGGTAAATAGAAGTCAACACCATGATGTTTATGCGGAAGTGAATGCGATTTATGTGTTCTTATACTATGGTTGATGGCAGAGAGCGGCCAAAATCTTCATATTATAGCCTAACGTCTGCGTGAGAGGACGTCTGTGATAATAGGTTATATTTACTATTCGTTCTCTTCTGTACGGAGAGGCTTCGTCACTTCTTCTTTCGTGGTTATCCATCTTCTTTTGGGTTCCCAAGTGCAAAGTTGCTGCCGACGCAACCGTCCGACGCGATGCAGCTCTTACATCTGGAAAATAACTTCACTCTTCTCTATCGGAAAGTGTATGCAGCAGCAACGATGAGTGTCGTTCGTTGATGACAGAACGTGTGCGAATCTTATGCCCCTTTCCGAGGTGGTGTTAAACGTAGTGTCTCTAACTCTTGAACACATGGCGTTTGCTCCCGTTTGAGAAAAAAAAACAACCCATGGTGGTGCGAACTCACTTTTTTTTTTCCTTCAGAACCTCTGCAAGTTTTTCGTTTTCTTTTTAATTTCATATGTGCGCATTCTTTCTTTCCTAATGGTTCTTGCAGTTGACAATAATTAATGAGACATTGTTCAGCAATATGGCTAGAAGTGTTACCAGAAAAAAATGCGTAATTTGTTTAGGGATTTGAAAAGTGTTACAAAAGTGTGGGCCATCAGGGAATGTCGAGAAAATTGAACTAAAAAGAGCTGCGCACAAGACGATGAAGTTCTATAAAACATACATAGCATCAACGAAAAATATTGAAACAAGTAGTGGTGAAGTGCTTTCATCGCGTTTTTCTTTTTTTTAACTCTAATGGCAAAGCCCGTTTTACATGGTGCGAATTTGACAGCGCTTTCGCCCTTGCGAATTCGCAGTTGCGGCAAATGGACCGTAGGACCCTTCGTGCGTGCGATTTTTTTATGCTCGAAGTGCTGAACTTCTCTTCGAAAAGGCACATGCGGCAAAAACGAGAACCAATCACAACGTGGATCGTAGACACGCCATTGTGACCGGCTCACTTCATTTTTGTTTTAAAGTAATGCACTCAAACACAAACAACTCTCACCAACACAGTTTCTAAGTTGTTTTACTTTGTTTTCCCTGAAGCGAACTGACGCCCAGGATAATTCAGTCCTCCGCCAGGTGCTCGCCAATCATAAAATCGCAGCTGCCGCGCTTGTTGCATGTGAAACGGTAACGCGTAGTTCGTATTTGCGGGAATCGGAGCTGCGAAAAACGCAGTGTAACATCGCACCATCTGAAACAGGCTTAAGAGAGAGCGCAGCTCCGTAGATTTCGAGTCATTGCTGGCGAATTCACTAGCCATGTGAGCTCAGAGGAAAATATCCTCGCAAAAGTTATACAGACAGATGACCTGCAAATGCAAGCCCTGAGCACCCGCTGCAAACTTGTAACTCAAAGCAATCCATTTGCTCCCGCTCTGAAGCCACGGAGCCCTCCCAGCGTGCAACTTCACCGCAGACCGTGGGGGTCATCGGCAAAGCATCCGGACAGTCCCAGAGGCCACCGTGTAGGGCTCAGCATTGTCTCCCGTACAATGCACCCTGGTCTTCCCTATACGGAAGCGCCCGCCGTACGGCTCCCCTGAGATTTCCCTGAGGATCTACACTGCTCCCCTCTCCCCGTTGCGAGCTTCGGCTGACCGCGGCCAGAATCACTGGCGTGTAAACGGTGGTGGCTCCTGGGCCCTAACGAACACCAGGAGTGGGATATAGCTTTTTTGCAGGGAGGCGGCCGTTCCCCGATGGGGATGACCACCGGCGCACCAACGCGGTGCTCCTTCCCGACGTCCGACATCGAGCCGTAACGGTTCACTGACGGCTTCACGACCGTTGGTCAGGCCGGTCGGTTCCCGGGGCTGTCGCGCTGATGATGAACACTTTTCTTTTTTTTTTCTTCTTTATCTCTCCCAACGTTCGCTCTTAGTCAACCACCCCCATTCCCTCTTTCTATCCACCTATTTTTTTTCAGGTTACTCTCGTCATTTATCCATTCTAACACATCCCTCTTTCTGGCACTTTTTCCACACTTTTTTTTTCACTCCATTTTTTTCCAATCCATCCAGATATAGATTCTTCTGCTACTCATCTCGCCAAATGTCTGCTAGTGTTAATGAGAAAAGGCGCTGCTGGAAATCGGGGTGTATCGAGGCGTCATTGCTTGTTTCCTTCCTAGGTCATCGCCTTTTCCCGAGGATTCGGGCCAAGCAGGCCCTGCGGTAAGGATCCGCTTTATACTACGTCAGTCAACTTTATGTTACAAACGACTCTTTGTACGAAGAGTCGTCCTTGCTGGTAATACGTTGACAATGGTTCTTTTAGGTTAGGTTAGGTTAGGCTGAATGAACTGGACGGGCTGAATCTGTGGCATCATAGGTGGAGATGCTCGGAGATGCGGCACTTCCGGTAATCCGTTGGACTTGACCGGCGGAAAGAGAAGTGACCAAAGAAAATGATATATCGTGTGCAGGCTTACTTCTTGTCACTGCTGCCTCCACTTCACGTCATTGGGAAGTGCAAAAACTAGATGAGCGTCAAGAACGTTGCGGTGTCGAAAGAACACCCGTCGCTGTGTATACGGTGTACGCATCCCACTTATTGTAGCGGCTGCTGTGATGATGTCTACGAATTTGTCCTTATTTTACTGAGTGAACCAGCGGCAAGAATCGTGAGTCCTTCGACATTCGTGGCGGGTCTCCTCTGAGCCGCTTCAATTATTAGTTTCTGTGGGTTATTACGGGTTCGCTTTTTCGGACCTCCCGTGCGAGAATGTGACCAGGCTACAATTTCTAAACGCAACGCTCAATTCGGCCGAAAGGACGGCGACCCGGAGCTTGAACGGGGGAGGCACGATGACAACCGCATCTCATTTTCTTAAAGCGGTGCCCCTTTAATTGACAAGAGTGGTAACACTTTTTACAGCGTAAGCTGTTATGGGCTCATTCCAATAGCCGTTTCGGGTCGCGATGATGGCACCGCCGACGTCCCCCACGTAACCGCTATCGCCGGAAACACGAAAAAAGTATCCGATTCCCACCGGTATCGAACCCGGGGGAGCCGGATACTCAACCACTGAGCCACGCAAGCGCTTGCTATCGGGTCGCGGAAAATACCCATATATAAGGCAAGCACGCAGGGGGAGACGACTCGAGCCTCCGCCAGTATGGTGGCGCCATTTAGGTAAGATGCCTGCAAACGCAGCGTCCGCAGGCGCAGACGACGATATGCGATTCAGACGAGGCGCGCAATCAACGCGCTCCCGAGCTGCCGAGCCTCCGCCAGTATGGTGGCGCCATCTAGTTAAGATGCCTGCAAAGGCGGCGCGCCTGACATGTAAGTTGCAGTTCTAAGGCTTGGTCGGGCTCAGCAGACTGCTGTGCAGAGAGCATTACAAGCCGCCGTTTGTCGTCGACGCCGGGCGGACAGTTCAGATAGTTCTCGTCAAAACGAGGCGAACAGACTGCCGCGAAGACCCTGCTGTGCGTGGTGCCCAAATTGGAGCTATTCTTGAGCCGCTCCACCAGCTTACGCTGTGACTGTGCTGCATGTGCCGCGCAGGCCTGTCAGTTTTTTTAGAACTATCGCAGTATGACACGCTGACAACAGTAACTAAATCGTTCAAATGACAGAACTGAGGCATTCAGTGGGTGTATACAACATAACCTCAAAATATGACGATGCCTCAGCAGTGGTTAAAGGTAAGCATTCGGCAAATATTTGGCTGGTTAAGAAAAACTTAATTTTACTCTCAAGGTCTACGGAAAGTGTCTACGTGCCAGTCAAAGCGTTCAAAACGCCTATAAGCACAACTACACCTCCCGCCATCTCACCCCTGAAGAAGGAGCCGGTCGAGCTCCAAAACGTTGGGTTCTTAAAATAAATATTGGTTCAAGTTTTCTTTCCCTTTTACTCAGCAGTGGTTACACGAGGCCTTTCATCTCCAGACAGGGACACTCAAGACAGCCAACAGGCGGCCCTCTATGCTCGGAAGGCTTGCTACCTGCAATATACGCGCGTACGTAATATACAAAGATTAATTCTTTATTAGTATTAATTATTAATCCGGTTCTCCAGAGGTGTGGCGGTCGTTCAAATCGCTATGGGAACGAGAATCATCGCCGTGTGGCTGTTTAGCTTTCGAGTCTTACCGTGCTTGGAAGGAAGCGCTCTTTATTCACTCGTTATAAGCGTTGTTCATTCTCTCTGTTGTGTGCGCGCAAAGAAAACTACGATGGAGCTTTCGGGTAAGAAGCAGAGGCACTCCGCTTCGCGCATTTACCTCAATTACAGCACTTATGCGCCGACAGGACAAAGATGAGGAAGCCATTTTTAATCACCTCCTCTCCCCGTCAAGAACCAAAAGAAACCAAAAAGAAGCAGTGCCATTTACCAAGACAGCCTTTCGTGAAGCAGGGCTAGGACACGTACAGGTGGGCTACTCAAACTTCTGACTGGTACCTACTCTCCATTATTTCTTATACTAGGGATTCCGCGAGTGATTCTTTATTATCTTTTTGATAACGAATCATCATTCATTCAATCATTAAACCTTTGCCATCATTTGCAGACGTGAAAGAGGAAAGGGTGCCACTCTGAACGCCACGGCGGGGTCAATGACCTGTGAGCCAGCTTCATAAAATAGAACGCTCATTCGTCCACGCACGTGCATGTGCATAGAAAGACAGAATCATACGTACGCTTTGCGATGAAGCTCGAACACGCCAGTAGAAAGATAGTCTTTGAAGTGGGCCGAGTAATCGAATGATATTTTAGTGCACTTAAAATTCGACAGTCGACCACGCTGATTCCTGCTGCCCCGACACCTGGTCGCTTGTCATTGATTCGTTTAACTCGGGCGGTGCTACTCAAAGGATTGCCAAGGGCTTTGCGCTGCAACTGGTAGGATTACCGACCTAGAGTCACCGACGGAGCAGCTCGCCTTCAGAAAGAGCACGCTAATGCACGATCTCTTTCCTTTTAGAGGTCCGACTTCGGGGGCAGAAAAATCATCATGCCTCAGGCTAAAGACGAGCATACTGGTAAGTGCTACTACAAGTGCACTCGCGCTTACGAAGGAGGGAAGTCAAGATAAAAGGCAGCAGTGGAGACGAGGCAGGAGTGAGTGAGCGACCGACTGACCGTGCTGTGTGTGTGTGTGTGTGTGTGTGTGTGTGTGTGCGTGCGTACAGCATAAACGATCATCATCATCACTCACCGATGTATTTATTTCAGCTTGAAGGACAAAGGCCTCTTTTATAGGCCACCTGTTATGCATCACGACTGAACTGCGTCATCCGAATCCCACCATACATCCGTTTCTTCGCGAACTTAGTCATTGCGCCAAATTCTTTGCCGTCCTCGACAGCATTTATTTATTTATTTATTTATTTATTTACACGTACTGCTGCCTTTTCTTCAAGGCATAGCAGCAGTAGGTACAGATTGAATCCTCTTCTTCTTTCCGGGGTTTTACGTACCAGAACCAGTTCCGATTATGAGACATGCCGTAGTGGAGGGCTCCGGACTAATTTGGCCACCTGGGGTTCTTTAACGTGCACTACAACGCAAGCACACGGGCGTTTTTGTATTTCGCCTCTATCGAAATGCGGCCGCCACGGCCGGGATTTCGATCTCGCGATCTCGTGCTCACCAGCGCAACGCCTTAGCAGACTTAGCCACCACGGCGGGTTACAGAATGAAAAATACAGTGTTACAAAATTGAAAACGTACAGCAACGAAATAGCAGCAGCAGCACTTACGCAGAAGTAGAGCTAAGTAAGACAAATAGATCAAAGCTAGTTATGCAATACAAGTTTAATAGCAGCACTTACGCAGAAGTAGAGCTAAGTAAGACAAATAGATCAAAGCATAGTTTATGAAATATCAAGTTCAAGGTTAAATAACGGAAAGAATAAGTACAATTGCAATGCAGCAACATAGAAATGCTCAAGCAGAAAAATGGCTGGGTAGCTCTTCAACGAATGCTTCGTTTGGCACTTTACGAACCGCCGTGTTTTGAGTAGTGACTAGGGCATTGCGCTGCTAAGTCCGAAGACACACGATCGAATCCCTGCCGCGGCAGCCGCATTTCGGTGGGGGCGAAATGCAAAAATGCTCGTGTACTGTGCATTGGGTGCACGTTAAAGAACCCCATGTGGTCGAAATTAATCCGGAGTCTTCCACTAAGGCATGCCTCATAATCATATCATGGTCATAGCCTTTTAATTTAACAAAATATGCCAGAGCGCCGTTAAGGCTGTTCCATAGCTCCGTGGTTTGAGGGGGAAAATAATACTTAAAACATTCCAGGTGACATCTAAACGGTACCATGTTTAATGGGCTTGTGTGTCGAGTTTGACGGGCAGAGTGACAGATCAGAGTGATAGGTGCTTGAATTTCTGAAGATGCGTGAACAATCTTGTGCAGTGTGATAAGTCGCTCACACATGCGCATCCGCTGCAATGATACAAGCGACAAATGGTGAGCGCACGACCAAGGCAAAAAGTTACGGTAATAGCCATTATAGATTAATCTAATGGCCTTCTAATCCGCTGTCCTTACTCGTCCCTGAAGTCCGTCGTTAATAGCCCCTAGGTTTCGGCAGCACAGATCAAGACTAGAAGAATACAGCATCATATACTTTTACTTTATTCGTCTTCTTTTTTCACGCGAATCGGTAAGGTGTCGATAAGCACAGTAAATGCGCGGCTGTGAATGCGCGAAGGCGAGCGTCTGATCTAGAGACCGAGAGAGAGAGAGAGAGAGAGAGAGAATCAACGCCTCCTAGATCACCCAATGTCTGTGCACTTCGATCCATGACGTCATGGTACCTTGCCCGACCGCCATAGAATCTGATGGGGGATGCTCCCGAGTAAAGCCGCGGTGATTTTGACGTCACCGCATTCGTCACGCCGGGCTTGACAGTGGAAATTTCGGTCCAAGCAGCATGCCGTCATAAAGCTGAGTGAACAGGGAAAGGCTATGAAAAGGGGAAGACGTCGAGTACTACTGCTTGGACTGAGCGGCAGTCCAAACTACCCATTCTTCCGGCGGCTTGAGCGCTGCAGCCTGGCTGACAAATTACGAGCCGAAATGCCTTGGACAGAGCTACGCCACGTAAAGCTAGGAAGAATTCTTACCGCCCTACTGAGCGAACTATGGTGGTCTCTGCAAGAACCCTGGCGCACAACTTGCGTCAGTCATCATGGCCGCCCTTTTCTCTGCAGATTACGCGTCAGCTGACAGAGGACGCTCGCAACCAGAAGCCGACGTATGAGGCGGCTGGTTTCGGCCTGTGCGCAGGTTGCTTTGTTTTACGCCATTCCGCATTTGTTGGCAGGCCCGCTGCTTTCAGTGTTATTCGGTGACGCTCCGCTTGGAATGGAATGCGTAGAGTTGAAGTGACCGGGAATTTGGGACGCCTGGCCTATTTTACCGGCGCACCCATTCGCAAAAACTTCGTTGCTATAGACACAAATGCGAGCTGACCGGCGCAAGTAACGCCAACAGCTACATTTTGAAAAACTTGGTTATCGACTGCTTGTATGTTAGCATGCTGCCCTGTTGTAACTTTTGAGCTAACTTAATAAACATTTATTCATTCATTGCGTACGTGTATGGTACAGGGCTAACGCAGTCCAACTGTTTTCAGGTACGGCGCAACCATTTGGTTTGAACATACTCCGAGTGCGCTCATTAGGTCGATCGAAGAAACGCTATAGCAAGTGTGCCTGTATAGACGTATCTGTGCACTTCTTTAGTATCTGGCAGCTTGGTAACGCAGACCTATTTTAGGCTACGGATGATTGGTAGGGTTGGTTGAGCAAGTCAGCTAGCATTACTTCGAACGGAAAGTTACGTGGAGGCTATTCTGTTGAAATTACACTAGAGCGTGTCCGCTTTTCAGCCTGTCCGATGCACGCTGTTTCCCTTGCCATTAGAGAACGCGCGGGCACTGAAACTAAAAGAGAATCGCTACAACAAAATGGTCACGTGTCACCAGTCGTACGCTTCTCTTTCGCGTGATGTAGGGTAATTATCCTCGA
This sequence comes from Dermacentor silvarum, assembly GCF_013339745.2. Classification (NCBI taxonomy): domain Eukaryota; kingdom Metazoa; phylum Arthropoda; class Arachnida; order Ixodida; family Ixodidae; genus Dermacentor; species Dermacentor silvarum. Next base: position 133,036,362 of record NC_051159.1, on the reverse strand, counting down.
CAGTTGCTGTTACAGATACTAAAAACAATGGCAGAAAAAAAAAGGAAACGCCGCTCTTTTTGTCACATCTGCTGACAGCCAGAAACTAACGAGCTATCAATTAATTTCGACTTATTGCCTAGAGAGAACAGTCTGAAGGCACCACGCAGGAAAAAAGCTGTGATGGCAGTGTTTCCTTGGTGGTGGTCCCTTGTTCGTTTTCCTCGGCGAAGTGACTTGATTAACGACAAATACGTACTATATGCCGAATGGCGTTTTCTCGTTACGGCAGGAACCGCGAAACTGCCGTGGTGTTGCCCAATCACAAAGTTAATTATTCCTTTGTGTACGCCTCGCCATGTGCCGACAGCGCTCGTAGTTTTTTTTTTTTTTTTTTTTTTTTTTTTTTGCTCGTACTGTGAACACTGCATATTACAAACAAAGAGTAAGCTCAGTGCTAGTATTCCTTTTCCCATCTTTTGGACTGTTACTTAATCGCGGTTAATGGCTTCGGCTACGTAAGTCGGAGCTTCTTATTTTTTTTTTTTTCGTATACGTTCTTCGGCATTCAGAAGAGCGTCAAATAGTATCAAGGTGTCACACAAAGCGATCTGTCTGGTGAATTTCATTCCAAATATAGGATAATAAAGTGTTAAATGTTCAATATTATGTTCAAATGTAAAATATTAAAGTGTATTGTTTAGAAAGAAAGCGTTTCTTTCTATTTTCGGTTCTAATGATGTTACGAGCATTCTGTAATTAAACTCAACGTATTTTTCTTTCGCCATGTTGCCTCCTCTCACTGCTTAATACTATGGCCAGTGTATAGCATTCTTAGTTTTGTGTTACTGATTTCAGATATCACGAATTTACAAATTACGTTTGCAACATTTGCGTACTATATTCCGCACATGCGCATTTTGTAGGTTTTGCAACCGACTTGTTGCTGTCGGTGTGGCATGAACAAGTCACGCAACCACCATTCTTTATGATATGTCCTCTAAGACATTTTTTTTAATTGTCTTTGGTGAAAATGAAATGAAATGTTGAGGCGACCGAGCAGATGCCCACTCCCCCTCCGCCCGAAATTTCTGTGTTATATGGCTCCGCCCAGCTCCCCCCCCCCCCTTCTCTCCCCCTCACTCTTCCCGTACCCGATCCAAGGCGTGACTCCCCCCCGGTCGGCCCCGAAAAACATTTCTGGCTGCACCGCTGATAGCCGTGCAGTCTTTTCTGCGTTCCTGATACGCCCTGTCCCGATATTGCCTGGATTTGCCGTTAAAATTCGATTATGAATATCCCGAATCAGGTGCGCCTTTCAAGATTTAAAAAAAAATGTTGATGCATTGAAATGTAACTGCCGCCAAACTTGCCATTTAAACTTGCCCCCAAGGCACTAATAAAGAATTTAGTTAATGAATCATTGTTAATTAGTGTTCCCAAGCTCTAAAGTATGTGTACCTCGCCAAGGAACCCCACTACAAAAATGCCCCGTTCGCTGCACTTATAGCTTTTTTATTAAAAATCTGTGTGGTATAAGAATACACCCTGTATAGAGCAGATAGTTCCATTTGTATATAGTTCATGGAGTAGTACATAGCCTAAGGGAACGTCTATTAGTCCAAATCGTAAAGAGATGTCTCCCGACGAAATGATGGTTCCGTATATGAAGCACGTATTCACAGGCCTTACAGATCTGAATTAATTTGTAAAGAGCACTCGTGCGGAAGCTGTCGCTAAGCATCCATGCAAACTAAAGTTCCAGTCGTCCTGAAACGGGATTGCGGAAGTTATGAATAATTCTAAATTCTAAGGGAAAAAAAGAGGGGGGGAGAGGAGGATAAGAGGGCGCGGAGGGAGAAGTGCATTACGATGCAGTAAGCACTGCTTGTGCGTGTGCGTGTGCGTGTGCGTGTGTGTGTGTGTGTGTGTGTGTGTGTGTGTGTGTGTGTGTGTGTGTGTGTGTGTGTGTGTGTGTGTGTGTGTGTGTGTGTGTGTGTGTGTGTGTGTGTGTGTGTGTGTGTGTGTGTGTGTGTGTGTAAGCAGATGCCAGAGGGGCTTTAGTAAAGTCTTGACGGTCTGGAGCAACACATTGCAAACTGTTTCACGACCGAGCAAACACGGCGCGGCTCGCGCTGCGCACGTGTAGTTCCATTTCCTCGTGTTTAGCCCGAAAGCGAAGGAAAACTTGAAGCGTAAACTCTAGCCAACAATTCCGTGCCGCTTTGAAGTCTTAATAGGAATTCGGTGCATAGCTAAAAAGCATTACAGATCATGCCTCAGGCGTTTAGCACTTAGTCATGGTTACCAGATGCTTGTAACGCCCGGATGTCTCAGAGTGTTCGCGCATTCGGCACGAGTTCTTTAATCCTTAAAGCACCACACCGCCTTAAAGGAGAGAGAGAGAGAGAGAGAGAGAGACAAAATTTAGTTTGATGGGGCAAGGAGAAGCGTCGATCTCCGTGGGGGGTGGAGCCTTCAGTCCAGGGCCCCAGCGGCGGTGGCAGCACTTTCGGCTCTGGCGATTATCTTTCGCTGATCCTCCAGTGCCGAGCTGGTCAGCACCATCTCCCACTAATCGTGCGTTGCGTTTCGATTTGGGGAGTTAATGGGGATACTTTGGCATGCCCATGTGGTATGATAGAGGGTAGCTCGCTCTTTACAGAAAGGACAAAGGGGCTGATAAAGGGTGGGGTACATCGCGTGAAGGCGCGTGAGGTGAGGATAGGTGTTGTTCTGGAGTTTATCAAATGGTACGAAGAAAGAGTTTTTATGACGGACTACAAGCAGAGCCGGTTTCCTAATCAAGAAGGCGTGGCTTTAATCGCGCCCTTCTGCAAAAAGAACTGCTCTCTTTTTTCAGAGGCAACACACACACTGTTGACTCATGATGATTATTATGATGATGATTATGATGATGATGATATAGATGATCACCTTAAACACAGTGGCTTCGACACGCAATCATCTTGTTCTTTCTCGGCCTTAGTGCAGTTCAATAATGGGCTGGGCTCGTCTGGATACGGATCGCCATTTTTCCTTGTCGTGAACTGGTCTGAACTTGGTCTCGCGGCGGTGATGTTGGTGTGCAGCGTGTCTTCCCAGTGTTGTTTCTAATGAGCAAAATTATTCGCATTACAACGGATGTCGCCGTTAAACGGGAGCACTAAGTCATTTATGCTTGTTAAAAAGGTTGCTATTTCAATTTATTCTAATAGCTAAATCTATTATCTAAAAGCATAAAATTGTTTTCTTTATCTGTGCAAACGACATCATGCACAATTAAGAGGAATGAAAGGACGAAACAAATGAAATAATTAATGGATTTCGAAGCGGATGTCTCGTGGTCTGTTCGGATAAGAGGATATATAGGTTAGGGAATGGTAGCAGAGGGGTGACATTGTGGCTCCGGCTGAATGATTCAGAACAAATGACACGTATAACTCCAGTGGCATTGCGCCAAACTGGCTACTTCAGGATCCTCTCTGGTGACGGAATGTTCGGGTTAGCTCGCTGGCTACTTCCTGGCTACATTTGACTAACATTGTGGCGCATTTGCTAGTCAGATTTTGTTACTGATTTCAAATCAGATAACTACCGTGTATTTAAGATTACCCATCCTTTCCCACCTTTACTATCGTGGTAGTTTTTTTTTTTTTTCACCATTGCTATCAGGGCACTGTGACGGAACATTGCTTCCAGTTCTTGAAGCTATTTTCGATGCAGCTTCAACAGCGCCTTCCCAGTGCCTCGTCAGCGCTTCGGAGGCTGCAGGTCATAGGTCCTCAAGCCATAGAAAGTGAGAATGGCCGTAAAAATATAACAAAGCTGCTTGTTCATTCTTTTTAATGTACGTTAATGAAGATGGAATCAGAAGTCCAGAATTTGCACGCAGTTAGCCGTAAGTTTGACCCTACATTATGCCCGAGTTCCTGGCACGCGGCAGCGGCGTACAGGGACAGTTGCGGTGAATACGAGTTTCTGCACCTGGCGCAAGGTGCTCTGAAAGTTTGAAACAATTCCGCTTTCAAACGCCGCCTGTGAGCGTGTTTTCTCCCATGTAGCCTTGTCAAAAACTAACTTTAGGGGCAGACCGAAGCTTGGCTTGCTTATCGCAATTCTTACGATTACGTTTGGGCTGCGCCTTCATGAGAAGAGAGAGAGCAAGGAGAGGAAAGGCAGGGAGGCCAACGAGAAGAGCGTCCGGTTTGCTACCCTGCACTAGGGGTAAGGGAAAGGGGGAATAGAAAGTGAAAATAAGGGAGAGAATGAGTACTGAGTACACGTGGGACGATATACAGGGATACTATAGGCGGTCTCTTAAACCGGTTCACTTCAAGTACTGTACTAATGCACGCATCGCTTTTTGTGCCAGTGACGGGTGTAGCCACGTTCCGAGTATCTTTGACTCAGAGAACGGTCTTGAGTCCAGCCGGTTTAAAGTTGTCCTGAGAGAGAGAGGCGTTGTACGTCGTAGCGAGGACAGGTACACAATAGGTGCTCGATGGCTTCCTCGCACATACAGGAGTCGCACATCGGGCTCTCGGCCATTCCCGTACGGAATGACTCATTCATGAGAAGACTGCATCAACCTTCGATGCGCCTAGCGAGCTGTCGAAAAGGATGTGCCAAAATTACTCTAGCTGTAACAATATACGTATATACTTCCAGTAATCGACGTGCGTTCATATTGAACAGTTTCTGTGTCGGGTTCAAGCAACTAATTCTTAATTCTGGTTGACTGATAATGGTGCAGAATGTTTATTATTAATCATTTTTGTGATTGATTGACTGATGCGAGCTACATTCGTAATAAGGTTTCTATTTTGTGTTGGCTACAAGTTTGACGCAAAATATAACTAGCTTGACTACTTTTTCCCACTTCTCGGTTGAGTTATGGTTGAGTTATGACTCCTTTTGTCAACTGCCCAACGGCAACGCTGACCCCAGTCTCGTGGGCATACCGCATGCAAAAGAGCCAACGCCACCTTCGTTGCTTCTGCGTTCAGGCAATAACAAAGATTCGTAAAACATACGTTGGTATATTGCAACAATTATTTTTTCATGTTTAGCATCATGAGCTTAGCATACACGCTACGATCATGTTAAAATATTGCTCCGAAGATAACCCCTCTCGTATCTTACACGGCAAATTGCAGGGGGAATTACAACGGTGCTAAGGTTCGTTGAAAGGACGTAAAGATTCGCATCAATAAGGTCTGCATGTCATCAAGAATGGAAGATGGGACCAGTGGTGTCACTAAGATCATGCCCGCCGCGACAACACCCACTCCACCCCACATGCCCTCTCACTTCAAGCAACGAAGCATTGTCCTCATAGCTGGCTTCAGCGAGGAGTTTGTTGTGTAGCTAGCGCTTAATTCTTTTTATTTCTTTTTAAAAAGCCCCAAGTAACGAGTCCACTACACAACTCTCAATTCAGCCCACCATCACATCGAAAGGGCATATTTGCGTGTTTATTTTGTATTAACTGGCAGAAAAACAGGATGGTATAATTTAAAAAAAGAACACGTATCAAAAAATACACGTAGCAAATAGTTTTCATCAGACGAATGTCCAGATTAACATTATAAAAATAAACGTGCGCATAAAACACAAGAAATTCAAACTTTGAGCATGTAGAAAGACCTGTAGCAATATGTGCATGCGCAGTGTATGCGCATGCACATATTGATTATTCTCGTTTTTTAAGTGAAGTTAAACGAAGCACCCCGGAAGGAGGAAACTTAAAAGGAACGGAAAATGAAGATGAGCCAGAAATAGTAGGCGACTAGGCGGACGAGAATGCAGTCCGAGTAGAACGTGTGGTATTTTAAGGGAACTTTCACAGGGAAATTAAAGCACCAATTTATGCTAATCTCGCACCATATTCATTGATTGATTGATTGGTTGGTTTATTAATTGATTGATTGATTGATTGATTGATTGATTGATTGATTGATTGATTGATTGATTGATTGATTGATTGATTGATTGATTGATTGATTGATTGATTTTGTATCGGTATTAGAAGGCAGGTTCAACCTCTCCTGTAAGAACTCGGCGCTCTTAAAAGATGCGATCGCGCCACGCCCACGTCACGTAATGCTAAACCACGCGCGAAGCCACCGAGTGAAAACATGGCCCCGTGCCCCGCGGCACGCAGTGGTGGACCTCGAGCCACTTGCGTGCGAAATTAGGCGAGCAAGTGAGGACACGGAGGGAGGCAGAGCAGACAGACATACGCCGAGAAACGAAAGCGAAAATAGAGAGAGAGAGAGAGAGAGAAGAAGAAAGCCAGTCGGCCGCATGAAGACGCGTGGCATGTTATTACGCGAGCCAAACAGCAGTTCCAGCGGTCCCCATCAGCCGAGCAGGACAGTGAGACAATCGGAAGTAGCCTGGAAAAAAATATATAAGAATAATAATAAACTGGGGCTGCTGGCACTGACTGGCTTCCCTTCGAGGGTTTACTGTACCGACAGACGCAAGTTACTCCTTCTGCGGGATGCGCGTTCGCGACAACTTTGCGGACGTTCCTGTTTCTCTCGGTTGCTTTCTCTTGTCTCCTCGGAATTCGTTCCTCCGGTAAAAGACGGACGTGGGCTCTGCCTGCTCATACATGTATCGGTATGCGCGTACCAGTCGTATTTTTGCTTGTGTCGCATCTCCGAAGTGGGTGCGCGTTGTACACCGAAAGGAGCGCTCTTTCTTTCTTTCTTTCTTTCTTTCTTTCTTTCTTTCTTTCTTTCTTTCTTTCTTTCTTTCTTTCTTTCTTTCTTTCTTTCTTTCTTTCTTTCTTTCTTTCTTTCTTGTGTGTCTGTGTTCTCGTTTATGAAGATTATTTCTTCATTATGTTCCTTTTTTTCGTTGCCTCCAGAGATGAAGCCCTCACTCGCTCACTGTTCCGGTGATAAACCACGACGATGGCGTGGCGAGAAGGCAGACTCATATTTCACACGTTTTGGACCTTGCTTCGCTGTCGCCTCGGCGCTTTCGCGAGAGAAATTCTTTCGTCACTTTATTCCCGTCCGCGAGCTTTCACCTCTTTATCAAGCCGGGCAGTATAGTACGTATTACTCGCGCTATATTCAGCACCCTTGCTCATCTTCATCTTCAACGCGGATGATAGCTTGCTGTCTCTCACGTTGACTTTATTTGTTCATTTTTTTTTATCTCATCGCAGCATCATTTCCTTCATACACTCCTAATGTTGTTCCCGTTTGTTTCCAGCTGTGAGTGGTAGTTTTCTGTAAATATCCTTTGCTAACCTAAAATAGAACGGCGTTCCAGAAAAAAAAATCACAAAACACATGAAAATATGCATCAGAAATACATACAAAATAGGGTTACGTGGGACAATTTCCAACATACTTACGTAAACGTGCTGTTCCAGGAAGAAGCTTGTACAACAATGTTGCGAATGGCATGTACAGGTATGTAGAACATTGTTTCGGATAACAGCAGCTATTTCACGGGAACATCATTCTGCGTATCCATTTAGGAGTAAGATGTTCAAATATATAGAACGACACGCGCCATGATGGCGTAGTTGCATTGGTGTAGCGATGCCATAAATCCTAGGTCGCCGGACTAAATCCCCGCCGCGGCGACCGCATTTCGATGGGAGTGAAATGCAAGAATGATCGTGCACTTAGATTTAGGCGCACGTTAAGGAACATCAGGTGGTCAAAATTCTTCCTGAGTCCCCCAACTACCGTTTTCCTCGTAATCATATCGTGGTTTTGGCACGTAATAACCCAAAATTATATTTTTTTTTTCCTTTTTGAACAATATTTCTTCTTTGCTGCTCGCCGACTTACGCCTTCGCCTTCCTTACAAGTCCTCGCTCCAGCCTCGGGGTGGTCTGTTTTCGAGAAGGCGTCGGCACATTTTTGTTCTGTTCTCACCTCCTTTCTACCACTCCACTTTTTTTTTTAATGTGTAAGCATTCTTTGGCGAGTAACCCGGCCCCGTCACGCGAAAAGTGTAACGCCTCGTATCTGCACAAAAATGCATAACTTACGAAGTTAAGGCATTTAATCGTTATAATAGGGTAAATGTAGATGATTGGTAGCTTTATAAGCAATAAGGAACAATTTAAACCACAAAATAATTGAAAAGAGAATTAATACCCATTGAGATACATGGAGATAGATAGAGAGAGAGAGAGAAACATGCTTTAACGTGATGCTGGGGTTGTTAGCCTGGCTATTCGCCTGACATGCTACTCCAGGTGCTGGGTGATGATTATGATATATAGTGATAAGCGTTTAACAGCACACATACAGTCACGCGCACACATATATTACACTATTTACTAAGTTTCGTTAAGGCTTGTGGCCCGCAAGAGCGTTAGCAGCGCTTTCGTGGCGCGTAACGCGCATGTGGTGCTTTGCCATGGGCAGAGAATATGCCGCATTTCTAAGCTCGAGTCCTGTTTAAGGTGCATGGCAGTGTTAGCAGGTCCGACGAGGCGGCGTAGCCAAAAGCTAAAGAAGCTGTAGCCCAAATGTAGCCAAACACAAAAAACGTGCAAAAAATGCCGTAGCCAAATACAGCCATTTTTATTTGCAGTTTTATTTGTGTATACATTTTTACATTCGACTTCGGCCATCCTTTTTTCTTTTTTTTTTTTTTTTTGCACAACCCGTCATAACAAAACGTCCGTGCCGCCGTGAACGGTCGGCCCTTGACATCAACAACAGCGACATCATGCTTGCACAGAACACTTTTTGGTTGGGCCCGGAAGCTCTCCAGTTCCAGCGAATCGCTGCAGAAGGCGAAATCAGTGCGTTTATTTGATGACAGATAGTACTAAGTTATTTATTTTTAGTTATTTACAGCAATATTAACTACAAACTCTGCTTTTTAGCTGTCGTGAATGCAAAATAACGTTTAGCATCATCGATCTCGCACGGCATCTCGGCCTACGGCGTAGAAGTTCAGCTGTCCATTGACCTGCGAGGTGCTCACGGCTTCTTCTTTTTTTTTTATGAGCTAAAACAAGTCTTTCCCGCTATGATATCTTGTGTTATTTGTCTCATCGTCCTATCTTGTTTTCCCGTTTTTTTTTTTTTTTCAATTAGCTTGGTCCGGGTGCTGGTACACGCTCTATATACTGTCCATTAACATCAACCTGGCCGCCAACTTAGGTGTCTAGCACGGCAAGAACATGCGATAAAATTGTCAGACAACAGATGCCACTCGCTGTCTGAATCGGTGTAAGCGAGGGTTTAAACGATTACTGCGCAAAACGGCCCACCAGTGTAAGAAGCGCGCAGTCGTTTTCGGCGACGAGTACGTCCCGAACGTAACTCGCTCGAAATGGTAAAAGCCGTGACGGCGCACAAAGAGCAAAGGTAACAGCAAATTGATAACAGTGGTTATGCTGTGAAAACCGGTTACTGTTAAAAAGCAAACCATGTTGATGTGCTAATAAAGTTTTAGAATAGGGGCCCCCAAAGTTTGGGGCCCCAAAGAGCTTTGCAGGTGTAGCGTTGGGACATAAATATTAAAATATTCTTGCGTGTGTGCGTGCGCCGGCCGCGCACGCACACACGCACAGCCACGCGGCCGGCTCAGCCAGCTAAAACATAGCCTTCGAGATTTGCTTCTACCCGATCAGAGCCACCTCTGAAGCGTGGATTAGGATGACACTTATAGCTCAAACAAAGCCAAGTCGCAGATTTTGAGTAGCCCAAATATATCCACATAGCCAACTCGTCCAAGTCGACGCCAAAATGTTTTTACTGTAGCCCAATCTGGCTATATATAGCCAAACCTGGCAACACTGGCGCATGGCCGCCTTTAAAGACTGTCTGCCGTACGGGTAGCGGCAGCAGTCACACAGAACATGTTGCAGGTCTTCAGGGGCGTCACATTGAAAGCACTTTGGCGAGTCAGTCAGTTTAATGTTGCTTTTGAAGTAGTTCGTGTCGACGACATTTAGTCTGATGCGGTGTAAGGCATGTTTGGTCTTGTCTATTGAGGCCTCGCGGCATGTAGAAGTCACACGATGGATCAATTTCGTATAGGGGTCCGTACTGGTGACTTGCATCTGTCCAGAGGGATCGCTGGAAACGCCAAGCGTGGGCAGATACCAGTGTCGCTGCGTTTTTTTTTTTTTTTTTTCCTCGAGAAAGGTATCTGGACCATTTCTCTCGAAGTATCGTGTCCATCTTTAGGCAGCGTGGATAGCCTGGACGTTGCCTTGTATTCCGCAGTGGGCTGGTAACCACTGCTGCACAACGCTGTGATGCAGTTCGCAGGCTTTGTTGCATAGGTGTCTGGTGTCCATTACGAGTTCATCAGTGCGTGGGGACTTCAGGAACTGCAGGGCCGCTTTTGAGTCGGTGAAGATGGCCCAAGACTCAGCTGTCTGGTCTACGTTGTAATGAAAAGCAGCCCGCAGTAGAGCTAGTTCAGTGGCTATAGATGAAGTACAGTGACTGAGAGTGGCAGAGATGTTAACACTCCATAGGGCTCCTTAGAAAATGAGTGGGAAAGCTCATAGTATAGGGGTGGGCCAAATGAAATTTAGGGGGTGGGTCAACTTGAGATTTAGGGTGGGCCAACTTGAAATTTGCATGTGCGCCAGCCTAAATTTAGGGGTGGGCCAACTTGAAGTTTCGGGGGTGGCCCAACTGAAATTTGGGGGTGGGTCCAATTGTAATTTCTGGTGGGCCAACTTGAAATTTGGGGTTGGCACAACTGAAATGTGGGGTTGAGCCAATTTGAAATTTGGAGGTGGGCCTAATTAAATTTTGGGGTGGGCCAATTTGAGATGTTGGGGTGGTCCAATGTCCAATTGAACGCTGCTGAGCGTCGTTAGAGTTATGTACTCCTTGCGGGCAAGCGAGCGCGTTGAGACCCTTGGCGCGCTTTCGTTGGGCCTAACGGAGGCACAGTTAAAACGCAGGCGAGAGGCTTGCGCGGGCAAGGAACACTCCCATAACACAGGTTTGCGAGAGTGACAGCGAGGGTGACATGGCATCGCGGCAATGCACTCTCCCCTCACGCAACACCTCACGCGATACTGCGGCAGCTTGTGAGCCTGAAGCCCCTCCATCGGCTCGCGGCGGTAGTACTATGGAGGGGCTTTAAGTCAGCCCTTTCGCCCGCTCTGCTCCGTCAAGGCGCGCTCGTGACCGGCGTCCCGGCGCAATTGGTACGATCGCTTTTAAGGGCCAGATACGGCAAAAGCGTAAGCATATTTGGCCACTGGAAAGGCCATGGGTAGACGCGCATAAGCTAGGAACAGGTAAGCAAAGGTAAGCAAAAACAAAATCACAGCCGAGACAAACAATGCTTACGCATTAGTAGACAATTCTCAGGATTTCTGTAGCTTTTTGTCTTCCTTTGGAGATGTTAGGTTAAAGGATATGAAGGAACCATAAAGTGTTTTATTGCAAGATCTTTATGTCACGGTTGTCCAAAGTGTTAATTAGATATACCGACAAAATTTGCAAAACTATTCAGAGCGAGCATGGAGGCTTCTAAAAATGCGAGTACTGGCAGCGTCTGAATGAATTTGGCTCTATGGCAGTCGAATGTGTCAGTACGGTATTTTAGCTCAATATGTCTCACAATCTGATGTGAAAACTTTGTACCTTCAAAGTTTTGCTTGAAGTTTGCTTCCCTCCTTCCCCATTAGTAAATCCTTGGCGCCTCGACATCCGCTTTGTGCATGACGTGCGCTCACGCTCTTGTTTGTCAAGAGTCTTGTGCGTCTCTCTTTCTGGATCTGACCTATTTATAGCGTCATGGGACAAGCTCAAGGTGCAGTAGTGTCTCCATTGTTCAGCTGAATGATGTGCACTCAGACGACGTATGTCAGAAGAACTGGCGGATACTGCCACGAAGTTCCGTATTGCCCTTCGGGTCAATCGACCGACTCAGCTGATGCGGTCATGGCAGCGTCCATTAAGGTGGATTAAGGTTGATACAAATTAGAGCAAGTTGGATTAAGATTGGTACAAATTAGAGCAAGGTGGATTAAGATGGAGTTGTTAAGGACACGTGACATTGCATGACGTCAAGTATCATAGACGTAAATAATTACTTATACAAGTCATAACGCTTTCGCATTCCAATCACATGAGGATACTTAAGTGACTGAATTTTTTTTCAATGCGTTAGTGCAGGATGCAAAGCGCGTCTTAGCTCCAGTGGAATTCTTTTTCTGACTCTTCCGTTTGCTTTTCTATGCAAGTCTGTCTCGTCTCGGAGTGAAACGAGAACGCGCTTTACTCCAATCCAGTTCTCGAGGGCAGAGAATCCACGCTTTCTTTGTTTTCTTGATGGTCGCTCTTGTTCGTCTTAGAAGGGCGCTCAACAAATACCGTTCTTCTTTTAAAAGAAAGACAATTAATCACCCTCCAATAGTGCCGGTGACTCCTAGCATTGCTCCTAGTCACATAATAGGGGACATTGTAATATAACAATCACCGCCCAAGCACTCCGTACAGATGATTAACCAGCGAAGCTCAAACGTGCAGCCCCGGTGTTTATCACTGGGTTAATCCCGACGGTTCATTGTAGTATTTCTCAATTATTGGCTACGTCATTGTGTTTCCTGATGAGGTTACACAAACGTTCGGCTGCGACGGAGAAAACCACTCACTGAGGGTAAATTCCCGCAGTCCGCCTTTGTTGCATTGCCGATTGCGATTCTTCAAAATTAAATTGCTTCAAAATTAGAGCTGTCCGTCACGGTACAATGAATGGCTCATGCCCCGATAAACGCGGCCTCCCCATTACGACGACAGAAGAGAATTGAAATTCTACGCTGGTATGATGAGCGGCAATGGAGCCAGCTGGGGAAGAAGACGACGAGGACGACGAACGCGGGAGCAGTGGCACGAGCGCGTTGGCGCGGTTGCGCCGAAGGGCGCCAACGAGTCAGCTGCGGAAGAATACGACGACGCTCGAGCCCTTGCTGATGATGATAGTTTTTGGCGTACAGGTTACAGACGGACCAATCAGCTAGCCACATACAGCTTCGCTGTAAAAAATATGGTTATATAAAAAGAAACGTCACAATTTTTGAAAAGTCTTGAGTGGAGTTAGCTGGACGGAGTAAATAAGGTGCGCATATAGTCCTGGACGCACTAGAACTTATAGAGACAAAAGGTGGGGGTACCACACAGTATGCTGAGCTCGGAACACGTGCACGAGGCCGCGATACGGTTCAAGATGGACAGCGGTATACGGATGAGCAAGATACATAGATTACGGGATGCGTGCGCCATGACACTAGTCGAAAGTGGAAGAGAAACGTAAAGATACGGGGCCTTGCTATATTATCTTCTAATAACACAAGTACGTCGGCGTTACCGAGAGCAGAGACTCGGTGCGCCAGAAATAGCATAAAGTCGGACCCGGATATATCGAGCCGAGATATAACGAATTATTGTGTATAATGAACGGCAGTAAAATCCCCTTTAAATTTTTTGTATAAAAGTTTTCTTTTATATATCTAATTGCCTCTATATCGAACTTTTTTGTCATCCCCTTCAGATTGGATATATCCGGGTTCGAACTCTAGCGACTGTAGCTGGTGCCGAGGTGGCATACACTTTGAGGTCTCAGCAGCTGAGACTTTAAAGGCGCCATAGATTCTGATCAAGTCTAGCCAGGGCTTATTATTTGTTCACTAACAAAAAAAGCAGAAAAAAGGGTTCCATGCAATTGTAAAATAAACAAATCTCAACATCGCAACTTCGAGAAATTCTGCGAAATGTGCGACTTCATGGCGGCTTCAGGTCACGATATGTGAAAGTGCGCAAGCTGACAGACCACAAACCTTATAACGAATTATTGGGTATAACGAACAGCAGTAAAAGAAACACGATGACAGCACCAATACGCACTCTGACACCTTAGTTGCGATTCTAACATGACCGCCAACATCTTGGTTAGGTCAGACGAGGTGTGCAGAAAAGCGTAGTTGCAGTAGCCTGTTGAATTGGGCCGGTTGGTACATATTTTAACTTGAAAGTAGCAGCGCTAAAATACAGGACGATGACAAGAAGAGAGCGCCGTGTTTGTGCCTTCTCGACATCAGCGTCATGTTGCATATCGTATATACAAAAACGGAAGCTTGACTTTCATTTTCTCTAGTTAAAGCACAATCTGTTACCGCTAGAAAACGCTGGGAGTTTTGAAAGGGTAATCTACCAATAGAACGAGATGTGGGAGTGTAACAACTGCTCTCAAGCTCAGTTCCCCCCCCCCCTTTTTTTTTAATATAATGGCTATAGGCGGAAAAGTACGTAGAAACATTCAGAGTCATAGTAAAAAGCTTTGTGCGCGTTTTCAGGACACCTCGAAATAATTCGAACTTACCGACATAAGCATAAAGCGACAATTGCCACGCGCGTCCCCGCTAAAACCTCACTTCATTTCCTTTTGTTTAATTTTTTTCTGAATCGTCGACATCTCTTCTCTGTTCCCCTTATTTCTCAGTCATTTCTCAAGTTCATTATTTTACTAAATCCCATCATTCTGGCCTCTCTTCGATTCGTTTGCCTTTTTCTTTACCTTTTTCTATTTTTTTCGCGTACGATATACGTATACTCTCAACGCTTCCTTATGCAAACTCTCAATCTAGCGCCTCGCTAAGTACGGCTGTATAAAGTCGAAATGGAAGCCCGTATATTGCTGCCAGAAGCGTTCGCTCCAAATACAATCAACGTTTCATCGCCAGCCTTCGCTGTCTGCACTGTATCGAGAGAGACGTAAATACAGAAAACTATACTGCTGCAGGCGTGTCACTGCCATCGCAAGCTGATTGCCCGCGCGCACTGAGCAAATACCGAGGGATTCATCGGCCTTCCCAATCTCTACAGTGTCGTGGCTTTCTTTTTTCTCTCTCTCGCTCTAGATTCGAACGACCCGAATGATTCGCTAACTGCAAACAGAGAAGTTCCCCCCGCGGCGCGAATCCAGCGAACCGCACGTAGCATTCAGAATCACTGCGGGTGCAGCCAGCCTCTATTTGTTCGCCGACCACGTTTAAATTCGTTCACCCCGTTGTCACTGGTTAGTCGTCTTTCGCGCGTATGCACTTTCGAGCGAGCGGGAAAAAAAATAAATTTTAAAATAGCTAGTAGGAATAAGAAAGCAAGAAATTATGTCTATTGAACAGCGAAGGTTCGAGTCCGCTCAGCAATCACCGACTCATTTTAAAGCTGGTTTTATCGGAGAGTCGTCGAATAATGGGTTGTCGAGGATTTGCATCCATTTCGTGTGCCGCTATGCACGGCCTCGGGGACCTCATTATCTCCCCCTTTCGGGGGCGCTAGGCTTTCATTCGCACGTGCAGCAGAAGCACGCGCTTTGAATCGGAAAACGGTCGCGATTGGTGGTACGTATGTACAGCGACTTTGGGAAGAGACCTTGCGTAAATTTGAATGCAGATCGAGAGCGGAACTGTCGTACAAAAGACACGAGGGTTGGCCTCTGAAAAGTCCGAATTTGACTTCAACAGAGGTGGGTCAAATAGTAGCAAGCGGGGGGTGACGCTGGGGAGCTTTGTATAGCAAAAGAGACGAACTTGTCGCCTCCTTGTTTTCTTTATTAACGTTCAGTCCTAACCCTCGCCTTCTTTTCTTTCCAGCACAGGACGGATAGAAAGAAGTCACCCATCGACTATCCTTTTTTTTTTTGCAGTATTATACGTTTTCCCCATGTATTGTAGCACCTGTTGTTTAATATGGCCATGGCAGGATTACCAGGTGCCTTCAAGAATACATGCAAGACGGTAAATGTGTCAATATATGATGATATCTGCATTTGCCTATCCGGATACCAGCGCAAGTGCCTGGCAATGATAACTCAACGGACAGGAGTGTCTGCACAAGCCTGCCTTTCATCGGTATGGTTAACCATCTCAGCAGACAAGTCCCGTTTTAGGCTGTTCCCTGGGTTGCGGCGAAGAATATAAGCCTCTGAATGGCGTCAATTCATCAAGCAAACCACGTAAGATTTATTGGCGTAGTACTTGAATACAGGATGCACTGGAGACGAGCTGTGGACGCCATCGTTTCGTCACTCGAACCCCGCTTGAAGGCGGTGCGAAGGATGGCCGGTACACGCTGGGGCAGTCATCCTTCTTTGATGTTGAAGTTGCACTCGAAACTGGTGGTGAATCGCGTGCTTTTCCACTTGCCGTTAATATCACCATCAAAGTCTCAGTAGGATTGATTGAAGTCTCTATACCGAAAAGGCCTCAGGACAGCTATTGGTGTGCCAGAAACAGCTGCTAGCAACAAGGTATTGCACGAGTCACCGTCGTCCTCCCTCTGCCTCCTTCCATCTTAACGTCCGCTCTTGCAAATGTGCCAACTCAACAAGACTCAGGCGTGAAGAGCGCTTCTCCAGAGACTTCGGAGGCGGGCGGAATCTCACGTCTTTGTGGCGCTCAATCCACTTCGTTTACTTGGCCTGCAATTTACTAAAATATTAAACCATCAAAACCACCGTGGTCCTATGAGAGTGTGTAATGTCAACTTACCGTTCCTCCCGCATATTCGCACCAAGCGCCTTACACCTGTAGCAGAAGCAAAATCTTTGTTGATAGAACACCTCAGAAGTATGTATACGACAAACATCTCCAGTTGTACACTAATGGCTTTGTTGACAAAGGGAATATAGCTAGCACAACGGCGTACGTGATACCGACTCTCAATGCCTCATGGGCTAGCGTACTTGACCGCACCGTGCCTTCCTTCTACGGCATGTGGATGTGTGGCCATTGCAGCAGCCTTGCGGAAATTGAATTGCTATCAGCCTCAGCCTGTAGTTCTATTTTCAGACAGCAAGTCTCCGCTGCAACTATTACTGCGCCGGTTTCCCCTTGGCAAGTGCATTCAACGTGCATTACATGTTAACGAATTACAAAAAGTTGCATTTGCCATCGTGTTCCAGCGGGCACCTTCCCATACCGGCGTAGCAGGCAACCAGGTCACTGACAGTCTGGCGCACACAGCGCTGCAAATCAAGCTAACGAAGAAGGCTCTCCTGGACGCAAAAACAGATAAGAAGAAGGCCATCTGAAGCCACTTCGGTTCGTTGTGACCACCATCGCATCAACCTTGCGTGCTTAAAAGACTTAACAGAACTGTTACCATTCTCCTATATCACAACCGTGCAGGGTCAGCGCAAACTCCAGTTTGGCGGTGAAAGACAGGACTTGGCCCATCATCGTCGTGTGCGCATTGTCAAGCTCTTGAGGACATAGAACATTGCATATTAAAGTGCACTGAATTTGAAATAGAATGTAAGATATTAATAGATTAACTCAAGCGCAAGATGGCACCACACTCGAATGCCAGTGATATTTTGTTCCCGCGAGGACATTGTATATTTAGGAAGCAGGTGCTTCAGCTCCTCCTAAAGTTCCTCCGCGATACAAGGTTGGGAAGTGAAGGGGGAGCCGTGTGGGTCGTCGGGGTTCGGAAAACGCGCAACGTATTGAGCTCCGTGTCAACTTGTTTTTAATGCCTGGTGTTGTTAGCTGGACTGCGAAGTGTTTCAGACCATATTGCGGTTGATAGGTGACGCTCAGGCGCAGCAATTGCCGACAACTTTTGCAAAGCTAGGTCCACTCCAGCAAACAACAGAAACGCGAACGCTTCTCGCATATAATCTGTACCACAGCCTCGCCCACTAACAACTGCATGTGTCATTACTTTCTTTTATATTTTTCCTGGGCATTGTAGTTAGGCCGGACAACATTGCACATGGTCTGGCAGCATAAGAATAACTTCTCTTAAATATTAATTGTCAGGGCATCGGTAACACCACTCTACCTTTCTGCATCAATTCTGTACTTGAAGCCATTTGAATATTTACGCACAAAAAAATCACCACCCAAGCACTCCGTACAGATGGTTAACCAGCGAAGCTGAAAAGTGCGGCCCCGGTGTTTAGCAGTGGGTTAATCCCGACGCTGTATTGGAGCGTTTCTCAATTATTGGTTACATGTTTGTGTTTCTCGTGGAACATAAGCGCCAATGGCGGGCGGATGCTGCTAACCACGACTCCGAGCTAACTCGAGATATCGAACGCATGCGACAACGGTGAGCCGAGGAAGCGGCGTTGCGAGCAGAGCAGCGTCAACGTGGCAATGGCGGGAACGCGTTCGCTAACGACGTCACTAACGGCGCTGCCAATGGCGCGCGCGCTTGGGTGCGACGTAGAGAGTGACGTAACTGACGGCGCAGCCAATGGAGACGTTTATCGAAACATGTAGCGAACGGTTTTTCGTTTCGCCTAGCCATATACAGCTGTAAAAAGGAGACAGAAATTCTGCTTGTTTTTGCCCTTGTTATCTACTGCTGCAGTCGTTGTTGTTCCCGGTGAACTCTCTCCCACCCTTCATCGCTTTACATAAAAAGACGATATTCTATACTATTACGCATGCATCGTTTTTCTTTGCGCCGGTGACCGTTTTTCGCTAGATTATCACTTTTTTTATAGTTATCACTCAGCGAAAGTCGCTGTGTATCCAAAGTTTGTCGAAGATGGTATAGCGAAAGAGTCTTGTCACGCGACGTGTATAGCGTTGTATGTACATTCGTGTGTAGCCAACCAGACGCATTTCTGGTTAACATCCCTCTCCTCCTCCTCCTCCTCCTCGTGAATGTGCGCCAGCCACGGCAATTATACTAGAATGTATACGGTGATTCATGTATAAATAGCGAAGGAACTCTGCCCGTGGATTTAAATTCAACGACTTGACTAGCTCACCACAATTATGGTGATTTGAGTGTAAACGTCTTTCTGGGCGCATGTTCATCCTCCAGCAAATAGTTAAATTCTTAACTTACGATAAAATTTGGGTAGAATTTATCTATATACGATGATTATCCAAGTGTGCAACTAGTGGAAACGTGCCACCTATGAGGCGTGCGCTGCATCTGGGCTCCTCTCTCGCGCTTCCGATGATAATGATGATGTTTATTGGTATCCTCTTCGAAACGGGGCGGGGACAAATGTCACCTAGCGTGCTTTACTTAATCACGTTTTGCTGCAACTATCGCCATCTATCGTTTTGTCTATCTGATCATGCAGTATCTTAACTTTCGTATTTAAAACCTCTATCACTATATTGTGCTGTTACCTATACACTTGCAATGACTCCGGTTCTATCAATCTCTTCCTGGTTCCTTTTTTCCACCGATACTCTAAACATCTCTTACGTATCTCGATTGCTGACCAATTATTCCTCCTATCTTCTCTGTATCCCAACGCTTTTGGAAAGTGGACACTCCCTACGGGTCTCGCTGGGTTAATATCGTGGCATTCCATTACGATATGCCGAGTCGTTTCCGGGTCTCTTTCCTTTTTTCTTACTTTTTTTTCGTGGCACACACATCTCATCCTGTGCCGCATATCTTCTTCGGTATGTTTTTGCCTTGAGGCAGCTAGCTTGGGCCTCAAATAGCAATGCATTCCCCTTTGCGTTATCATAGAGATTTGCCGTTTTTGTAAATCTCTATGGTCTTTTTTTTTTCATCCATTGCATCCAATTTACCATCTCTGCTTCTCTCAGTTTCTTTTTAAGCGAAGCTTTATAGGCTCACAAGTGCTGGCGGTGGTGGTGGTGTCACGCTGAAAAGTGGGCCGATCCTGGTGGTAGTGCAGAAAGGGTCCAAGCTCAATGGCACATACGGACAAAAAGAAATAGAGAGAAGAGAGAGAGAGCGCGCGAGAAAGATGGAAAGAAAGAGATAGATAAAGAAAGAAAATCACCAGGAATGTCAGATACACACACGACAAGCTTCGCTTACCCCCATTTTCTCGACAGAGGAAGGGCTGGTGATATTTTATGACACCTGGTTGTCTATCTACACTTTCAATTACCCTGTACTCGGTTCCCAACTTTCATGACCTCTTTCTCCATTCCGTTCCCATAATTTCCGATTTCTCTGTGCTAAACTTAAGGCCTAGATTAGTTGCTGCATTGCCACTTATATTGAAAAATCTCTGTCAATCCCTTCCATTGTCCGGTATTAGCACTATGTCACCCGCATACACCAGCCCAGGGACTTTCTGTTGCACATTTTGCCCCCTTACGGATGTGAGATAAGTCAAAACCTAACTCACTGCTTTCCAGACGTATTTCTATGTGTTTGCCATAAAGCGTGAACAGCAATGGAGACAGAGGACATACTTGCTTCAGTCCTCGGTGAATTTCCACAATTTTATTGTATTTCCGGCCGTCCCATACGAGTTCCGGCCTTTCCTCTTCACACTTGGCGCCTTCTGGTGGCGCCGCCATTAACTCCGCGCATATCCAGTGGCCCATACACTGTGACCCAAGTGGGCGTCAGATAGGTTCACTGATAGGCACACACTCACTGGCACATATCCACGCGAACGGCCCACATTTTTAGACTGCACTATACCTTCGGGATCGGGCCATATTTCTGGTGGGATATAGCTAGATAACCGGAAATAAAACTGGCCCGAGTATGCCAATATTGCTATTCGCGTCAAAAAGAAACAATGTAGGCGTGACAATATTGCCACTATAAGTGTCACTGCACCGGCAATCCGTTCCGGCCGTATCTTCCGGTTTGTTCCTGACCTTGGTCATCGCGAAGAGCACACCTGGCACTTCTCGTATGGTGCAGACACAAACAGTCGTGAAGTCCATCGCAAGACGATGAAAACAAAGACAACAATGAAGCGTGAAATGAGAGAACGTCTGTTTGCGCACACGTGTTTGTTTTCCTGGGGAACGTGAAAGTTTGTGTTTGCGCGCGCTTTATTTGTTTCCTTCTCTCTTTCTTGTATAAGCGTTCTCTGCGTTCGTGCGCGTTTGTACGTGCTTGCGTGCTTCTTTCGAGTGCGTGTGCCCGCTTCTGCAGGACCCGCGTCAGCGTGTTGGTGGCAACGCGCATGCGAATGTCACCGCGCAATATCGCGCAAAGGAAATGGCTTCGAATGGAAGAGCGGCTTCGCTTTTTATTACTTCCCCGTGGGCGTCGATATGCAATGGCAAGAAAAGATGTGGAAGGGGGAGGGGAGGGTCAGGAAGAAAGAAGCAATGGCCGCCAAAGGACATGGATGCCCAGTGGGAAATGACGCAGAGAGAGACATGGTTGGCGAAACCCGGATGAAATGAAGAAAACACAAGTGCCAGTGGAAAGAAGAGAGGAAAAGCCTGCACGCGCGCAAACAAATAAGGGTTCAATATATCGGGACAGTTTGCGCATTCATCCAAGCTCTATTTGCGCGACTTTTCGTGCAAGCGTATATGCCTGCCGGAACTGGATGCGAGCGCTGTGCACTTGCTGCGCGTCGCGCTAAGCAGTCACTGCTTGTTTGCATAGGGAAAACAAAAGCATGTGAGGTAACAACGTATACTTATTTGTTTCATTTTACGCAAAAGTAGAAGTATAGAAGAAGAGGTAAAGTAGAAAGAAGTAGAGGTAAAGAAAAGCAGATGTAAGCCGAAGTTGGCATCTGCAAGTGACTGCACATTTGGTTGGTTGTGTGTGTTTGGCTCCATCGCAGAGGAAACCAATCACGCAGAGATTGGCGGTGTTGCAGCGCTTGGCGTTGAGTAAGCAATTTAAGGTGCACGCCAAATCGTAAATGCTTAAATGTGCTGCACACACGAAGACAATCACGAGGATGAGGGCTGGAGACAGTCGGAATAAGAAAATCATATGAGGCTCGTCCAACCGTCATCTGCATTTTTTTTTTCTATTGTTCTGAGTTACTTCGTTTTCTTACGTTGTTGTCGCCGCTGTTTTCGTGGTTGTCTGATTTCAAATTGGTCTTTCAGTGTAACCGGAATGAATGATATGCTGTGTGATTAATTTCATCATCGCACACACTATATATGAGTACTAACCCCGCCAGAACGGGTGTGTATAGACTACCGCATTTGAGCCCTACCCCTCACACACAATGTGAGCAAATATATATGTATACGCTATGCCCACTGCGGAGTCTGTCACACGCTAGCTACTGTTACTGCGCTACTACACAGCCATTTCTCGGGCATGTGTGGTTGTTTGAGAGGCCCTCACTCGGCGGAAATTTTGTGTATACGCTGGAACTTTTAATGTGCCGCCGTCTATAGGGAACGTTTTTCCGCAAGAGCTTTTTTCGCATTGGTTCAAAAAAACAAAGGACGTACGATAAATTTAAATGTCACGCGTCATCGTGTCTATGTTGGCCAGTAGGCGAGCCTCATTGCCAACATAGACACACTCATTTTGCCGCAACTGTGCAACGTGCCTACGTTCTCCCGCACCGAAAGCGAGGGACACGTCATGATCACGTCGCGGGCCCCACCTCATTTTTTTTCCTTTTTTTTCTTTCTTCCTCTTTACCTTTTTTTTTTTTTTTAAGCGCGGTGTACATCCAGTCGCGGTGTTGCGCGTTCTGCATTGTATGATTTGCCAAAGTCAACGTGCCCTAATCGACGACGTTGCACGCCGAGCTCCTTACCACTGCCGCTGGATAAGAAAAAAAAAAGAAAAAGTTACGTTGAGGCGTTCGTGCTTGTGACCTTGATTCTCCGGCAGGAAGATCTAGAGAATCCCTCGAGAGTAAGAGCCCACGGGCTTTCGTTTGAAATTTGAGCCGTTTTCTCGCCGTGGCAGTGTGGTTCGACACTGCATACATGATCGTCAGCGCGTTGATCTACGCACCGAGCTTGTCTTTTTGAAATGCCCGAACATGGTTGGGGGCCTTATAAGGAAGCGCACCAAAAACACCTGACAAGTACGTATGCAGTCCAGGCAGTCACAAATTCTGGTATTAAAAACTGTGTTCTGGGGTTTTACGAGCCAACAATACAATCTGATTATGAGGCAGGCCGTAGTGGGGGACACCAGAGGAATTTTGCCCATCAGAGAATCTTTAACGGGTACTTAAGTGCACGAGCGCTTTTGCATTTCGCCCCCATTGAAATGCGGCTGCCGAGGCCAGGATTGGACCCACGACCTCGAGCTTAGCAGCCATAGCCACTAAGCTACAGCGGCGAGTGAAATTCTGGTATCCAAAGTAACGCCCCCGATTGAGCCAGGATTCATAACCGGCACCTTCCGATACCCAGGCCAGTGATCCACACTGCCCGAGCCACTAGAGCGTGAATGTTCATCGATGTCACCATGCGCACCGGAAGCTACCACAACTTACGAAGCTCGCGTCACGTCTCAGATGAAGTATCGTCATGTAAAAGTAAGCATGAGACAACAATGTATGGGTCAGTAAATCAGGCAGCAGCTAGATGTGCAGCAACGACGATATATCCCAAGGGAAAAAATGTCTGCTAGATACAGAAAACGCAATGACTGAGGTTTGGAGGTCGCCATCGGAGCAAAATTACTCTATCACAGAACGGGAGTGCTTAGCACTCGTCTAGGCTATCGCACAATTCCGTCCGTACCTGTATGGCAGGCACTTTTCAGTTATTACAGACCACCATGCGCTTTGCTGGCTCTCCTCGCTCAAGGATCCCACTGGTCGCCTTGGCCGTTGGGCACTCCGCTTGCAAGAGTACTCATTTTCTGTTTTCTACAAATCTGGACGGCTTCACCAAGACGCTGACTGCTTGTCACGATACCCGGTCGATCCCCCTGATACACTGGAAGATGAATCTGACACCTTTGTTCTGGCCATTACAGACGTCGTCCACATAGCTGACGAACAGCGCCGCGACTCATCTTTGCGGCCTATTATAGACGGTCTCAACTCGCCACACCCTGACCCTTCCCTACGGATGTTTGCGCTCCACAATGACACCTTACACCGCTACAACGCCCGGCCTGACGGCGCTGAGCTCTTGCTTGTTGTCCCCGCGCATCTTCGCTCTACTGTTTTGCGCCAGCTTCACGATGCACCGACGGCCGGACACCTAGGCGTGTCACGCACGTATGATCGCATCCGTAGGCGCTTCTTTTGGCCTGGTCTCTGCCGTTCTGTGCGACAGTACGTTGCGGCTTGTGACCACTGCCAGCGACGCAAGACTCCTGCCCTACTGCCTGCTGGCAGCCTTCAGCCCCTCGACATCCCTGATGAACCATTTTTCCGGGTGGGACTCGATCTTCTAGGGCCTTTTCCCATGTCAACCACTGGCAATAGATGGGTTGCAGTCGCTACTGACTACGCAACGCGGTACGCTGTTACACGAGCACTTCCCACCAGCTGTGCTACTGATGTAGCCGATTTCCTTCTTCACGACGTCATCCTGCGCAACGGTGCTCCTCGTCAGTTAATCACGGACCGCGGCCGCTGCTTCCTGTCTAAAGTGGTCGACGACATTCTTCGTTCTTGCAAGACCAATCACAAGTTCACCACTGCGTACCATCCACAGACAAACGGCCTTACTGAACGCCTCAACCGTACTCTCACAGATATGCTTGCTATGTACGTGTCTGAGGACCACCGAGACTGGGACATTAACTTGCCTTTTGTGACCTTCGCCTACAACTCTTCTCGTCACGACACAGCTGGCTATTCACCTTTTTATCTACTGTTTGGCTACGACCCACCATTACCTATGGACACCATACTTCATGCTCACGCAGACACATCCTCTGCCTATGCTCGTGATGCTCTTGCCCGTGCTGACATCGCCCGTCAGGTTGCCCGCGATCGCTTGTCGGCTTCACAGGTCAAACAAAAATGTCTCTATGACCGCCGACACCGGGAGGTGAACTTCCCTCCAGGATCGATCGTCTTGTTGTGGTTCCCGTCACGTCGCGTTGGCCTATGCGAAAAACTCCTCTCCCGTTATGCTGGCCCTTACCGCGTCGTACGCAAAGTCACTAATGTGACCTATGAAATCGCTCCGCTAAATCCTACGTCGGCCTCTGCAACAATCGCGAGTGACATAGTCCATGTCTCGCGTCTTAAACCGTACCACTCTCGGCCCGGGCCCTAATTGCACCGGGACGGTGCTTCTGCCGCCGGCGGGTAATGTCACGAGCGGCGATCCTGTGGTTCGGTGCTTGGACGATGACGACGACGACGGGTGGTTTTTCTGGTGTGCACGCGCTCCCCTGAACGATTGCTGCAGCGTTGTGCGCCTTACCCTGTAAATATATCCATTGTATATATATTCTCCCCGTAACAATATATACGTGGCACAGGGCCGTAGCCAGAAACTTTTTTCGGGGAGGGGGGGGGGGGGGGGGAAGCGTCTGCGTTCCTCTACGTGACGTGATCGATAATAAATATCGGTAGTTTAAGCAGACTCTATACATGTATATCAAAGACATGGGACCCCCCCTCGCGTGTGTGTGCGCTTGTCAAGCAATTAAGTAAAAAGTAAAGTAAGCTCAGTAAAATACAAGTTCGACATGTACAGTGGGCGTTTGGAGCAACGGTCTCTCATCGCGCCACTGAATGGACCAGTCTTCGAAAACGCATCTTTGAGACGACCCGCCCGATCGCTGGGGGCATCATTAATTGGTAATCTCCGTTAAGCGTAGATGGCATCGTCCTCGTCGGGGCGAAGTGCGTTTCACAAGTCAAGGACGGCTATGCACGTGAAAATGCACGTGTAACCAGGCTATACCTACTCCCATAGAAATAGCTTGTTCGCTGCGTCTTTGCGCTAGAAAACTTAAATACGCGTAAAAACGCGTAATGCTTTTTTTTTTTCGAAGCTTTCGTCGCTCTGCTCCCTCGAGAGGGTTGCATGTCCTGCGGAAAGTGCATGGGCCGCTGTGTCTTCCACTGTGTGCGAGCGTGCAGCCGTCATTTGCCTTTAAGTCAACAGATTCAGAATTGTACAGAATATTTCACCGCACAGCATAGATATGGCATGTGTACGCATTTTAAGTAGTGCGTGCAACTAATTTCTGCTTCACTTACGCCGGTGCAAACAGGAAGCGGCCTTGTACCTCACAGAATCTCGACTTATTAGTGTACTAGTGATGCCGGAATGAACTCCGGAATGATTATGTGCATAGTGCACATAATCAATTTCTCAGGACGCGTGAACTCCGCCGAGAACTGTCGGCGCCTGCAACAAGAGTTTACTTACGCTGTACTGCACACAGCAGTAATTCATGCTTGTTGGCTGTCTGTTTCGTGCATTCTGTTGCGAGTCGGTGGAATTTCACTGCTGTCATCAACCCCTTCGTGTGTACATTGCTGGTTTGCGATTCCACAACACAACAGCAAGTACCAGCCTTCCGTAATTGCTGGTTTGGGATTCAACAACCCAGCAGTAACTACCAGCCTTCCGTAGGGGCGCAATCGCAAACAAGAGACGTTTCGCGCGCAGACCCTGCGCGAGCGCGGCCTAACCGGCACCTGAAGGGAAGCGGCGGAAATGTAGACCGGAAATTTCGACTACCTGGGGTCTTTAACGTGCACCTAAATCTAAGTAAACGGGCCTCTAGTATTTTCGCCTTCATCTAAAATGCGGCTGCCGCATTTGTTGCTTCATTTGTTGCGCACTTTGTTGCTTCAGAATGCGGCCGCCACATTCTCGCCCAAAACCTCACAGAGTGTCAAAGCCTTGACAAACACCGTGACAGTTTTTTCCATATGCAGACATGATTCGCTGTAAATTACCAACCCAAACGGAAGCGCCCAGGAATGAAATTGTGATAGTAGCACCGGTTTCTTGAATTATGTCAGCGCGAAGCGACGAGAACAAAGGGTGAGTAAGTGGGGAGGGGGGGGGGGGGCGCAAAAAATTAGGGGGGGGCGGGGTTGAACCCCCCCCCCCCCCTGGCTACGTCCCTGACGTGGCAGTAAGGAAGGTATCGTTGACTATAAAAGGAGCAGTAAGCGTATAACGTGTTGCAGATAAAGATAAACAAGAAGGAAATGTACATGACGCACTGTCTTGATTCCTTCCTTCTTCCTTCCTTCCTTCCTTCCTTCCTTCCTTCCTTCCTTCCTTCCTTCCTTCCTTCCTTCCTTCCTTCTTCCTTGTTTATCCTTGTCTGCAACGAGCTACGTTTACTGCTTTTATGGATCACCAACAAGTCCAACCAGCAACATGCGTCATTGTCTACTTTAGAAGCAATGAAGAGCTTTCAACCTTGGTGTAACTGTTCGTCCGTTATTTTGACTCCACTTTCTAGAGTTCTCGTACTCCCCGATAGAGCACGCGTTTACTCTTCTTGTGCTATATGTACATGTATAATACTGTGGAGCAGGAGAAACTCCTGAAGATGGAGTTAAATACGAGTTGCAGTTACTCCGCAGAAAGTACTTGCTAGCACTCCCCTTGTTCTTATAATGAGGATCACAAGGAGAGGTAGGCACGTAAGACCTAATTCTTGTCGCACACCTCAAGGCATGCATGGCTCAAGAAGGGATGAGAAATTGGGCCTGCGTGTTGATGATGTGGGAACCAATTCATAGGTTTTCATATACGTTCAGAAATGGGCTCAGCGATAAATCAAACAAGAGCGCCGTGCCACGTGCAACATACATCGTTGAAAGCATAATATAACGTAAAGGTGTACACATTACCAGCATCTACTATATAAACTAAACGCCGAACATTGCATTAGATAAAATTTTAGCGTACGCAGGCCTCAAAATCGTTATTATTTCCGCGTGGATTACGCATTTTATACATACAGTCAGGTAATGTGCGCCTCCTTCTAATGCATATACATGTTCCGTCCAGATATTGACGTGAGCGTGGTATATAAACCAATTCACAAGTATAAAGGCCAAGCAAGACGAACGCTCTCGATGTGGTGCTCGGATTAAGAAGATATTTTTTTTTTCTTATTGCCTAAATAGCTGTAAACTTTTGTCGGTGATTTCTCAAGGCATCACATGGTTCACTCAATTTTCTTGTCATTTCAACGTGTGCGATAAATATTGCTATTGGAAAGGATTTGTCCCGGGCATAACTTAGTCCATTACGGTGGTCATGTGGGAAAGTAGCTCCATCTGCCCCGTTCACAACAAGACTCAGCTTCTGGCGCGAAATGTGAACAAGCAACAGTCCAGTTGTAAGCCTGAAAGCTGTACAAGACAACGTGGTGACTTCGGTAAGTTTTGTGCGCCCTTAAGGAGGTCAAAGAGCCAAGCTGCAGACTGCAAGTTAGTCACAAGCTAGTTAGCTGAAGGGTTCCCTATCCGGTGCCCTTCCAGGTCCTTCCGCCCACCTGAAACGCCCGTTTAGCAACTCTGTGGAATTGTGGCGCCATCTTGGTCCCGCATACCGAACTGACTTATAGCGGGACATTTAATATTGCTTAATTCCTGTAAACCCTTGAAGAGTCGGAAACATTTCAAAGGGGTGTCACTAAACGTTGTTTAAGCCGTCCTTGCTATGGTCCAAGTAGGTATTTATCTTTAACGGAGCAGAACGGGGACATACAGACAGATGATAATCCAGTTGCTATTAGCAACTGTATATATATTACTTAACTTGCTGTATATTAGCTGTGCCCGTTTACTTGCTAGCTGCATTTCTGTACTTACTGTATCTTGCCTCTACCAGCGTGATCGACGTACACTCTTAGAAAAATTTGCACCCTTTGGGGTTTATCTGAACTCCAACAATAATCGTCACCTATGTTGCCTGCATTTAAGTTCTTCAACGCTGCGCTCGCTGTACTATCAGGTCACGTGCAGCATGTGTATTACAGTGACATAGCGTCGCTCACAGGAAAGTAGCGAGCGCTCTGTGCAGAAGAACGAAATACACCCTAGATAATTATTATCGTTTGACGTGAGATAAGCCCCAAAGGGTGCCATAATTTTTTTTAATAAAACGATTCGCTTGTTTACGACTCAGGAACATAGATCAAGATTAGTGGGCGGCTAAAGTGCATAAGTCTCTGTAGCTAAAAAGTGTGGACACATAATGGAGGAAGAGGTCAAGTAAGTTGGGAGACAAATACCGGGTAATTGAAAGTGTAAATAGACAATCAGGAGTCATTCTGCAGTGTGCAACGAAATGGTTGCACAGAATGGAAAGAAAGAAGACCATGGAGAGCTACAAGAATGAGAAGGAAGAAATTAGAATAGAAAATCTGTACGATAACACAAAGGGCAGTGCCTTGGTATTTAAGGCTCGAGCTGGTTACCTAAGGACAAAAACATTGCGGAGCAAATATTCACAACAATATGAGGCATATGTATGCTGCAGCAAAAATCCGGACACCACTCAGCACATCCTAATGGAATGCGAAGGTATTCACCCAGCGATACCTGCAGGTAACGTACACGTTCCAGAAGCGCTGGGATTTGAAGTGGATGTAATCATTAACCGGTCAGCAGTCGAGATAAGCAATAGGCGTTTAGAGATTTGATGAGAAAAAAACTGTCAGCCCTTCCACTGGGATGGAGATGGAAGACCAGTGAAGCTGTACTATGGCGGGAATTATGTATTTCCAATTATGACTATTAAGATGTGATGGTGTAATTGGTCGTTTGAGCTATTAAAGAATGGGAAACATATATGATCCGGTGGCTTTTTGACCACAGGGACCATGGCCTTATGGTCGCTACGGTACACCGCCATATGGTGTACGGCAAAGGTTGGCACGTTCTTCACAAACACGTTACCAACGCCACGCGCGTTCGGTGCGAACGCGGGCAAAACGCCGCCGCCGTCGACAACAGTTGTGCGCGTTATTTGTGTGACCGCACACAACCGCTGTCAAAATGCTGGCTACGTGACGGAACGGCTAAACGCCGTTGTCGACACTGTTAGGGGAGAGGCGGGCGAGAGCCCAGAGAGAGTCGGCGGCAGAAGCCGGCAGGGCTGCGCGCATGCGTGGCAGTGGGAGAGCGGGCACGCCATGGGCACGCACACGCACAGTCTAGGGTGCCTCGATGCCCTTCTCGCCTAGGGAGCCTACATGCAACACCGTTTTAGGGTGGTCACAACACCAAAATTTTGACTGCTATTTACCGCCAGATTTGGTGGGAAGCCATTTTTGTCCCCAGTCTTTCTGCCTTTTTTTGTCACGCTCTGATGTACTCATGTTGGCACGTGATCTATTAAATTTCTTTAATTTAGTTTTCCGCCATTGTGCACAAGAAGCCTGCATACATCTTTAATATACTAGTTGCCTTTTCCTTTTATTTGAACACATCAAACTTACTTTTCTATTGCATGTCGTGTGACACATATAAAGCAAGAAGTTATAAGGCACGATGGCGTGCTAGTGGTAGGATTATCTCACACCAAGAATGTGAACTCCATTGAGCATTGTCGTTGCCTTCCAGTTGTACATAATATATAAAGGGTGCTTTTCGAAGTGTGCTGTAATAAAGACTGTCCTTACTAATCTGTTTAACTAAAACGTAGACGTGCCGTGTACGGCGCTCCGACGCGCCGTTTGCCTCTGGCTGCTGAGGCTAAAGTTTATTAAAAGAAGTTAATTAATTTCACGTCACCAAGGGTTGCGGGAAGTGTGGTCTGTCGGCTGATCTTTCGCCATTTTTGTCCCCACAATAGATTGATGTGTGGCGTTTAATGGCGCAAGGGCCAGCTATGGCCAAAGAGCGCCATGAATGAATTCTTTATGTATTATGAATGAACTGATTAAATTGAGTTATAAATGTAAAAGTAATGTGGCTGTAAAGAGGCGTAAGAACGGGTCGCTGTAAACTGCGTAAAATATAATGACAATGATTCATGATAAAGTAAAAGGTGCATAAAAGTTTGACTACGATAAAGCCTCCACAGGACTCTTGAACTAGAGAGCTTAGAGGTATGTTCTATAAAGGCTAATGTCACTGCAGCTACAGCCTCGAAGGCGAGGCTGTGCTACACATGACCCGGCCAAATAATTTCTAGGACATTAACTTCATCTAAAAAGCTAAAAAGCTGTTTCCAAGTTAAAAAGCGGTTCGTTGCTTAGAAAGAATGCTGGGTGATTTGTCCCCACAATTAACCCGCCAATTTAGCGGGCGGCGGCAAGTACCCTTACAAAGGCTGTCACCACCCTAAAACGGCGTTGCATGTAGGCACCCTATTCTCGCCCACCGCTCCCCTTCCACTGCGAAGTCGCCTTTGCTCTCCGCAATACGTTCGCTCCCCGTGAAAGCGTGCGTCCCTCACCCTCGCACGCTTTCACTCGCACATACAGCACATGGCCAATAAGAGCTTTTTTTTATTTATTTTTTTTATTCCTATTGCCGGACGCGACCATCGAAGAGTGAGCCCTTAACAGCTTCGCTGTAAAATTATTCCGTGGTTCAACGCGGTTAAACCAATTTTGTCGAACGATAGCACGGTTTTGCTTGCTTTGGGAAAGGACACAGACACTGATCGGCACCGTCAGCAACTACCGCATCTACAATTGCCCCGCAAGACAACACAAAGACGCTGCTCGGCGCGGCAGCAGCAGCGAGCGAATTGACCTTCATGCTGCGTCTCGCGTCAAGTACGAACTACGCGTCGAAAGCACAGCGCATACGAAGCTACCAGCACTCGGCGCACTTCGTACACATCGCAGATCGCTTTTAAGATGAGGACCGCGCACTTTGTCCACATCGCAGATCGCCTTCAATTGCGGGCGCCCACGCGGCTGAGCTTGAAGGTCAGATTTACGGAAACAGGCGTTTTCTGGGTTTGTAGCTGGAGTAGTAGAGCTATCGCTCTAAAAATGCAGGGACGAGAATGATACGACTGGATCCGTTGCAAGCATATGGAGCGGTACAGGGTACGCGTAGATAAAGAAGTTTTGCGGAAGAGAAAAGATTAAGGAAATGTATACAAAAATGCTAGAATGAAAAGCATGTGTAGCATACCTGAGTAACTCAAGCAGGCTCGGTGACAATTTGTCACCGCCCTGTTTGAAAGGGGATGCCAATAAAGCACCACCAGCGTCGCTCTCTCTCTCTCTCTCTCTCTCTCTCTCTCTCTCTTTCGTGTCGGCCCTTTACTTCGCCTCCTGCCTCGCCGCTTCGGTGCGCATCGCATGCCTCTGTCGTCCTGCAGACCCTTTGCCCTCTCACGCTCCTATTCTGCTTGATACTAACGAGTGCCTATTGTTGTATCTTCAAATAGAGCTCTACGCGCAATATAGCTCACGTAGCGCAACCGAGCCACGTCTATTAGTGGCGCGCCCACTCATACCGGCGAGGGGAGCAAGAAGGCGCCCGGGCAAAGGGGGGTGCTCGTGCATCGGCGTCAAACTCTGCGACCTTGGACGGCCTCGCGTTTGACCTCGGCTAAGTACACTGTACCTCGGCTCTGACTGGGCAAAGAAATGATTCGCATTAAAAATTCCCACTCTGTACTTAGCTCGATCCTACCATGCGGAATATTATGATTGCTGAGTCATCATGCATGCAAGGATCCTTGCCATCTCCATATGGTGTGTAGTTCTTTACATTACTGTCGCTATCGTGATCGTAAACATGTGGCCCCCTCTCGTTTGTTCCTCATTTGCTAGATGCCCAGTTAAATTAACATTCGGGTGCCCACGGCATTGCTTGTACTGAAGGAGACCATACATTAGCCTCCAAACAGGTTCCACTGTCAACCTTCTCCTCTCGTTTGAAATAGCGAAATAGTATTATGTATTCCCTTCGATTCGGAAATATTACTATTCAAACATCCTTTTCGATATTTACTACGAGTTCAAGGTTGAGATGAGATTAGAGATTATCATCTATACAATTTTAGTTTCATCGGTATATAATGATGAGGCGTTGATTATTTATTTATTTATTTTCAATACTGCCAATCTCGAACGATACCATAGCAGGTGGGCATTCATACAAGCCCAGCTGTAGAACACGTAGAACAGCGATGAACAGCCTAACAGTGGCCAAGAAAACAAAGCAAAATGAAAACTGTACAACAGAAGGATGCCATACATTTGCAGTTAAAAATTCACAAAACAGGGTAATCAGTTTATTGAGTTAATAACAGAAATGACAGCACTAAATGTGTTTAAGGTTCGCCAATATGATCGGTTTACGCTTTATGCAGTAGGTTACAGAAAGTTGAAAAGCACACTGTGTTAGAAAAGCACACTTGGGTCCAGTTTATTCCATGCTTTCACTGCAACCGGAAAAAGCCAGTACTTAAATGTGTCATTACGGAACGAGTACTCTGTTGGTGTGTACGAGTGTTTGTGGCGTGAGAGGTGAGATTTGGGAAATGATAAATACTTAGAAGAGTCTATTTTCAGCCAATTGTGGAGTACCAGGTGTAAGAATTTCAAGCGCGCTAGTTTTGCTCTGGCAAATAGTGTTGGAAGGCCCGCTCGAACTAACAAGTTAGTGGACGAGTCGTTACGGGTGTATTTGTTGTAGATGAATCTGATGGCTTTTCTTTGGACCATTTCTAGTTTGTTTATGTTAGACTGTATTATAATACTGCAGTAGAGAAAAACATAACAAAACTTAATACTCATAAACAAAAACAATTTAATGTAAATAAGCACCGCAATTAATTTACAAAAAAATATGGTTGATCCCTCTTTCAGAGGAATCGGTAGAACACGAAAGGGAAACGTGTCTTCACAGAAGCTGTTGCACGTTTGCTTCGTGAACTCATGGTCCACTGCAGAGAAAGGCGCACGATTTGCGGGCCTGCGACCATGTTGCAGGTTTGCTTGGCGCGCGGTGTCCTGTTGACGAGCGGCGTCCAGCTGCCGAGTCGCTTCGGCGATGATGCGAGCATTTTGGTCAGACTCCGTAGTATCTTGGGCAGCCAGTTGAGTTGTGACGCGCTCAGCTTTAGGAATGCGAGTGGCAGATTTCGCAGCGTGCGCTGCGAACGCGCGAAGGCGTTCTGCTTCAAGCTGGCGTGTTTCAAGCCGGCCACAAAGCGAGATTCGCCCGTCGACGCCGTTGCCTTTCTGCGCCGCTTAGCGCAGCAGTTTTCTTAGTTGTCATCACAAGCGAAGCAATAGGCGGCTTGTAATCACTCCTAATGCATGTTGAAGCTGCACTCCGTAGGCGACGAGGTGCCACAGGCTAGATCCGACGCGAAAGACAAACCATGTGCGGAAAGTGCCGACACCAAGCTATACCGCATTGGAGCCTCCGCTGCACTATGACTACCGTAGCGCTCCCTTTCGGCGCTCGTTAGTGTCACGATGCAGCTCTTCGCTTCACCGCTCCTAGATGGTGGCGCCATTCCTGTCAAAAAAAGTCATAGGTTCCCTTATCTGTCGCCTAAGAGACGCGAAGGCGAAAGCCTTGTAAAGCCTACTGTAATTTACATTAATCCACCTTAATCCTCATAATCCTCCCTAATCCACCATAAACCACCCTAATCTACCTTAATCCTCCTTCATCTACCGTAATCCACATTAATCTACCTTAATCCACCCTAATCTACCTTAATGTACCCTAATCCACCTTAATCCATCCTAATCCACATTAATGTAATCACTAATCAATCATTAATTAACTTTGCTAATCGTCACGTGAAATTTTCTGTACCTCACAACTCTACCTTGAAACAGAGATCTAAGGCTTTCACCTATAATAGCTTAAAACTTATTTTACTCGTTGGCGCCGAACGTCACGTTCGTTACATCCTGTAAAGGAAGTTCATCGCCGACCCCAGCATAAAACACTTTCTTGTTTAAAAGCAATAGCCGTCAAAATTCGTAATGTCGACAATGAGCAATAAATACAATTTGTATGGATGAGTACTTTGATATAGCCAATATTTAGTTTGAGAAAACCACGTTATGTTTTCACGAAGACGATGCCAGTCATGTGGCTTTTTCCAACAAGTACTGGCTTAAATTATCCTGGCACTGTCTTTATAAGTAGTGCAGGGTGCACACACGTTTGTAGGCATCTGTACTGTGTACACAAGTAATGAAGTTGAACTGTTTTATTTTATTTATTTTCCTCAGTTTTGTTTTCTTCATTCTCCGTTATGTCACCGCCAGGTCCCCTCAAGCTGTTTATTCAGCCTTTTCCCTAGCCTTCCGAACGATTATGTTAAATAAAATTCAATTGGATTTAATCTTACATAGATTAATCACGAGCAATAGTTGCAACATTTGCCGTACAGTTATCTCTTCCGGGAAACACCGGCCACATCTACCTTCTGTGCAGTGACTGCTTTACGTGTGAACCATGTGTGGCCTGTCATCTTGCTGTTTCTTTCCCCTTTACTCACCTTATCCGTATCTTCAACTTAATTTTTTATCCCCTCCTTCCTGAAAAGTAGGCAGGCGGCTTTGTGCCCCTCTCGTTGGCTTGCCTGCTCCTCCCCTATTTTCCTCTGTCTGTGTGTATGTGTGCTTTCACATACAACAACAACAACAACAATAATAATAATCATAATAATAATCATAATAATAACTTTATATGACGGAAAATTATGTCTGGCAGACTGTATGATGTCACAAACATCGGTTAAGGTACCGCCAATGTGATGTTCACAACAAAATCTAAGGCCTTCTGGGAATTCATTGCCAATAGACGAACTTTTCCTCATCCGAGTTCATTGCCTAGACTGCGGTTCCATATTCGAGTTTTACCAATTTGATGTGCCGGTTGTTGCTCATGGCTTGCCATCATGATAGCCAGAACTATATTGCACGCACTGTACTGTAAGGTAAAATATACCCAAGAAGGATAATGTTGCAAAAATTGTACAACTTTATCTAGCTGCTCCTGCTCGTGTCTTCCATAGGCGCAAATTGTGGTCAACATTGACCATTATTAATTCATGAATAGTGTAAGCCATTATTTATTTATTTATTTATTTATTTATTTATTTATTTATTTATTTATTTATTTATTTATTTATTTATTTATTTATTTATTTATTTATTTATTATTCAAGTACGAAGGCATTATACATTTTTAGGTAGTGTTTAAATCGTCATGAGAAATTGGTAGCAAACTAAGATAGTAAAGTGGTAAATACAAAATGCATTTGGGTTAAAAACATATAGTAGAAAAAATGCTTAGATTACACAAAAGCTGCTCGAAATCTTTGGTTATCGTGAATGGATACGACTTCAGCAGGAAGGTGATTCCATTCCGTGGATGACCGAAGGAAATATGACGGCAAAATAGTTATAGTGTGACATTATTCGAGGCGATACGTATTGTGGCTGAAAAATAAGATCAGTTCGGTGTGTTTAATACGGTATATCTTGTGAAAAAGAACTAAACGTGTGATTTTACGACGCGAAGAAATCGGACTAAGTGCAAGGTTGGTTGCAAACACACTTGTAGTTCTATTGTAAATACGCAAGATGGAACGAACTGAATTATTTTGAAGGGGTTGAAGCATTAATTGGAATGCATAATTATTAATTCTTATATTTCATTCTATCCTGCCATGCTTCGATAGCACTCGTTAATTCATGTGCAAATTGCTTGTTAGGTGGGCACAAAGACTTACCTCCCTCGTCTGTAGAACTTTTTTTGAGGGCTAGGGGGGGGACATTACAAGGGCACAAATTTACCAAGGAATATACTACGTTACTGGTACGCTGGAAAATCCCCCAGCAGTCATATTTATTACTTGTGCTGCAAACTTCAAGCAAATAATAATAACGCTTAAAGTGGCCGAAGGCGCAGAGGTTCTGTGCGAAAGTAAAGCGCGCTAAAATGCACATAGCGGAACTACGCGAAAGGGGAATCATAATAACCACGAAAAACGGCACGGAGATACCCATGGTCCACAGGGGCGGATCCAGGTTTTTTCTGAGGGGGGGGGGGGGGGGGGGGTCAGCTTCTGTCAATGATGATGATGATGATGATAGATTTTCTTATTTACCAAAATTTACCGTTTTTCCTCACGATAAACCCGTGTTTTATACGGCTAAAGCAACACCTGTAGCCAGCCCTCCGTGGTGGCTCAGTCAGCTCAGGCGTTGAGCACGAGATCGCGGGATCAAATACCGGCCGCGGCGGCCGCATTTCGATGGAGGCGAAATGCAAAAACGCCCGTGTTCTTGCGTTGTAGTGCAGGTTAAAGAACCCCAGGTGGTCAAATTTAATCCGGAGCCTTCCACTACGGCGTGCCTCATAATCAGAACTGTTTTGGCACGTAAAACCCCCGAAAG
Organism: Dermacentor silvarum; assembly: GCF_013339745.2. Classification (NCBI taxonomy): domain Eukaryota; kingdom Metazoa; phylum Arthropoda; class Arachnida; order Ixodida; family Ixodidae; genus Dermacentor; species Dermacentor silvarum. Next base: position 132,999,406 of record NC_051159.1, on the reverse strand, counting down.
AGGAAGAAGACCTGTACCGAAGCCAGGTATCGGTTTCTCCGAGCTTATAGGAAAAGGACGTTACCCAATGCAGCCATGTGCTTGGTGGCTGAGCCTGATAATACGGGGTGTTAAAAACTAAGCTTTATGGTTTTCTTAAAGTTAGGCACTGGGAGGCATGCGAAGACCACCTGTGCAAATAAGTTATGTGCCTAAGGGGGCACAAAGTGAGATGATAATTATCGCTGTGAGCGAGCCCAATTAACTAAAATTGAACAATTATTTTTTGTTGACTGCAGTAAGTGGGTATGTTTTTATTGAAAACTTAGAGACAGTCGAGTTTCTACACAGTATCAGTCGGAAGAATTATTCTAGCGTGTCCGTGCTCCGAGATATCAGACTCCAAATTTCAATTGTCGTACTGTGCAGAATAATCGAGAATAAAGACGCGACAATTCTCATGAATTCCCTTGAATGATCATGAAGCTCAGTGACCACTTCTGTGGAGGGATGGCGGTGCCATCTTCTCCCTTGAGTCGTGGTGGTGTGTTGACTGGAGGAACGTTCTTGAATACGGGCGTAATGGTCCGCTCCAACGCAGCAACCACTACGCTGGTTGTTTACGATATGCGAATCACCGCGTATTAAGACTCACGACGCCACCTACAAGAATAACGATGTGGCGTAGTAGGCGAGAGCGCGAGCCAGCGTCTTCATGTTTTGTTTCCCACGCGACGTCATCTTTTTACACAAGGCGCACATCTGCTCCCGTTTCTCCATGGAGGAAGGAAACAAAACAGGAGAGGCCCTGACGTCACTTTTTTGAAGCCGGAAGTGCAGCCATGTTGGTGTGCCACCTCTCCTTGCGCCTCCAATCAGAGGTTCTGCAGCTCGCCGGAGCAGATGGGCGCGAACTTTGAACTTGCATAGTTACGAGCCGCCGGAAGTGTGTGCTGCTGACGCGCGTCAAAACAAAGCCTACAAAACTTCTGAAGCAGTTACAGTGAAGCAGACGCGCTCCTGTGTTTTTCCGTGGCACGTTGAAGAAGACAACGAAGACCCGCGCCGTGATTGCTTCAGTGTATCTATTGCTGGCCGACACTCACACTCACAGATCCAAAACACACATTTCAAGCTGACACACCACACTCCAAAGTCAGCTTTTCTCGCGAACAAAAGGTGCTGCGGGAAAGACACCGGCGGAAAAATCGTATCTCACTTTTCAGCGACCGAGACCAGCAGCGAAAGCTTCAGGAGCGCGGTTGCCATGGCAACGTTGACATTTGGGGTACCCGTCCCAGTGCTCCTTTGCGAAAAACAGCACGTGACTTCCGCCACACCTTCTCCAATACGCTCGTGCTGGCCAGGGCCTCTCCTGGGGTTTCCTTCCTCCATGCGTTTCTCTAACCACGCGACGCCATCCTAGGCCCGCGCGCTGGCGTTGGCCGCTGACGTCACGCTCCCCCACTTCGCAGCCGCGGCTCGAGGCTTCGCCCCGCTCCGCGAGAACGCCCACTCAGATAAACAGATCCGGTGGGCTTGAGCCTCCTATGTTTAATGTACGACAATAAAACTGCGAAGTTACAATGAAAAACTTGTAGCGTACGTACGAACGGCACTGTGCGAACGGCAACGTGTAACTGTGATCACAATGAGTGCTACAGTTAAAAAAAGTTGCCTATGCGTAGTTCTTAGTTTAGCTGTTGTTATTATTTATATATGAACACTTCAGCAAGAGATCTCTTTCATTAAGCAGGTTGGTCGCGGAACCGATGACAGCCAATGAGGCAACCGTTGATACCCCAAGGGGAAACTAAGTTAATCAGGCGCGAAGGCGCTCGAGCGGACCTCGGCGTGTTTGGCAAAAGGGACGTCCCCTCGTTCATTCGACGCCACCGACGAGACGAGTAAGGCACGGCAGGCGCCAGGAGGTCCAAGGTGTTCATGAGAAAAAATAACTACGGCAACTTCGCGACACCATCCTACGGAATACAACTAAGCTTGTGAGCGAGCTAGCTTTACTTCTACATGGCTGATACCACTGGTACTCGCGAAAAATACTTTTGAAGAATGCTGATGGCCATATTTTTTTTTGCTGTCAGCGAGGGGGCGATGCAGAAATCTGAGGGGGGGGGGGGGGGGGGGGGGGTCAGGACATCCGGACCCCCCCCCCCCCTGGATCCGCGCCTGATGGTCCAGAAGATGAAGAGTCCTGGGTTGCTGGATCGAAGCCAGGGGAACAAACGCTGAAACCGTAACACGCCTGGAAAAGAAAGTCACGGCGACCGTTAGGCTAATACAAAAGTTAGGCGAATACAAAGACCAATGTACAGAGAGGACAACATAGAACCGGTCCTTTTCGAGGAGCGATGGCTAAGCGCTCTGACGAGCTCAGATCTACACGACCAACTATGGGCAACACAGCGGGCCCGGGCTACAATGGAAAGGCTATGCCTCACCGCACATAATGCCCGGGTGGCCTGAGCCCGGGTGGCCTGAGCCCGGGCCGGCAACCTCGCAGGTGCTTCTATCAATAAAGTTTTTTTCCGTCCGTCCGTCCGCTAAAATGCAACAAAGCTGTTTAAAAATGCCGCCATTATTTTCAATGCGAAGACGTATGAAAGGAGGGGGGATAAAGAACTAAGTAGACATACCATTTGTCATTGCTTTGAAGTAGCAGTGCACTAGCGCTGTAACGGTAGGTTTTTAAACTAAAGAATCACGCACTCTCTCTCTTCTTCTTTTTTTGCATCCCTCTTGTGTTTTGGAGGGTTCTGTCGATTTTATTGCCTGTGGCGCCGCATCGTAGGTACAAGAGGTATTATTCAAAATGGCTGCGAGTTTTGTTTAGAGTGAGTTTTACGCGCTAGACGAAGACTTTTTGCAGCTGTTGGTGTGTGCGAAATTCGGGATAGATAATTGTCATGGTAAGTGAGGACTTTTCTGTGCATGGCATGTCGCTGTGTCTGGAAACGTATGCTACAAGGCCAGTAATGCCGTGGAGCAGGCGAACATGGAAAGCTGATCAGCGGTAAAACCGTATAAATTACGTGTTTTAGTACTTTCGTACGCGCAGCCTCGCCTGCTGCGATGCTTCCTGTCGCTCGTGTTTTACTCGCGCTTGCGCTAAAGAGCCGATAATCCGCCCTGACACTAATTTAAAACAGCTTCGCGCCTGTTCTTGAACGATGAGAACTCTGTTGTAGCACACTCTTGTGGCCTTGAACCTGTGAAACCATAATTCGCACTGACCGTTTCAGAACGTTTTAAAACTTGACATACGTGACTTAATTTTTTCACGATCATTGCAAGCGTGCTCGTCGTGCTCTGTGTCATGCGCTGCGCGCGCTTGGGCACAGCATGGAGTGCACGTTATGTGGCGCAAAAATCTTGAATTTCATAACAGCGCTGCAGGCATTTGTTGCACTAATAAATTCGCGCGCAGGCTTTTTCTGCGTTTTCTTTGTGTTACTTTGACCAAGCCACGTCAAAATGCTACTTAAAACACACGAAGAGCTCGTATCCGTAAAACACATCTGTATATCAGTCGAATTCTTATTTGACGCAGACATCTCCAATCTCCGTGCTCGAAGTTGCTCACTGCATTTGCTCTCGGGTTGCCGCTCCTCTTCGGGCCGTTTTCGCAAAAGCTACCGATAACGTCAACCTACCGGCTGCTCACTTTCTCGCTCACTTTCGATGCGCTTGCGTGTTGTGTGCCGGCAATGTTGAACGGCAAAGTCTACCGTATTGCTCACTTTTTTTTTTTTTTTTTCGTTTGCTCTGCAGAAAGTTCGCCCACCACTGGCTTTTTCGAGGCCTGCGCAGCTCTGGTTTTGCTATGTCAGAGCAGTATAGCAGCGACGAAGATGCCTGGTAAATACTGCTGCTTTCGATTTTTCCATTTTTAGTTCCTGTGATTTGAATTTCAGCACAGGCCCACCAAAAGTTAAAAAATGCTCACTGTGCTGTCTGATGTGATTCGTAGAGCATGCGTTGTTGCGCCACTGTGATAAGACGTGAGCATGTTAACAGTGTAGTGATAGGCATGGAGTTAGCGATTCACCCACACACTTCGTAGATAGTGTAAAAATCAAGCAGGAAGTGCAACTGCTCGAGTGCTTTTTCACTGCATTTCATGTTTTTTCCGACTGTACACAGGCTTATTTAAAGTCTGAATTTGCTTTAACACGATACAGAAACCATCATTCCGCACAAAAATTCTGTGTTGCTTGGTAATTGGCCAGGAAAGATTCTGACATAAAGCCCTGCTTGTAAGAACCAATGATGCAGCATCACTTCAAAGCAGTCAATTGTTTGTGTCTAATGTCAGTGACAGCTGCTTTTTTTGCTAGGTGATGACATAATGTCACGGGCTACCAGTACGTAGTGTTTTCCATTCCTTAAGCACATGACAGCAGACTACAGACGTTATGCAGAAAGTATGTTCTGACTGCTAATTGAAAAATAATACAAAATTAATTTCAGTACATTTTAATTCTTCTCTGGCATGCTTGTTGTAGCACCTCTTGCCATAGGGGTGCATGACGTTTTGCAGCCGTAAATAATAATAGTTGAATAGCTGATGCACAACTTACATTTCTTATTCAACTCGGCAGTATGTTCAAAATATTGTTTTGCTAAAGTAACCTGAAATGATCCAAAGAGTAGTGTGTATTTGAGTTTGTCTTGAGACAACCATCCAATTGTTTTCCCAATTTCATATGCTCACTTCTGGCCTGCATAGTCAAATGCTTTTAAATGGCATTTGTGACTGACTAAGGTTGGATTAACTTCTCCGAAAGCAAAAAATTCTTTCCGTAGTGCCATTGCAGCAGCACTTGCAAAACACGTCTCACAGGATGGCAAAGAAAGCTTTGCTTTAGAAGCATGCTTTGAGTTTTGACAACTGCATCATCATTGCTTTATGCCCAGGTAGGACAGTGGTTAGATGCACAGACGTTGTTGTTATGAATCCATGTAGAACTATAACTCACCTGTGACGTCTTACAGCCATGCTTCTGCTTTATTCAGAACCTAATTGGATTATCTTCTGTGTATTATAATCTTGGTTACTATTATTCCTTCTTTATTGCATCCACGTTCACTTCACGTAGTTCACACTCTATGTCCCGTGACCCAAATGGCCCACAAGAAATTTTTATATAGTGAGAAATTGCACTAGCTGGTGTTTGTTAATCTTGTATTGGGCTGACTTCTAACCACAAAAGGACCCACCAGACAAAAATAATAGAGCACTCAACTGTCCTTGTCTCATTGTCCTTGTCTGGTTTGTCCTTTTGTGGCTTTCAGATGTACTCAGTGCATTACAAGATGAAATTTCTGAATGCATTGCAGTCAATTTTAGACAAGAGAGTGCTTGTTCCGCTTTTGCTGTTCAGCTGTGATCACCTCTGGTATCTCCGATGGCTAAATTTAGTTCTTCCGTAAATGCAGCATCTGCAATGGAGAAGTGGGGTCCCGCAGCAGCCACAAGCGCAAGGAGGTCCACAATGAGGTGGAAAGGAGGCGGAAAGACAAGATCAACATTGGCATCCTGCGCCTTGGGGAGCTGCTACCCGACAAGGATCCCAGGAAGCAGGTGCGTTTGTCGTGGTCAGAGCCATCTCTGTGTGAGTAGCTCATAATTCTCACAGGAACACTAAAGACAAGCATTGAATCGATTGAGAATTTTAGAGAACCCTTGTAAGCATTTTGTAACATTTGTTTCATGCCAAGAGGTGAGTTATACTCTATTTCACACACAGCAGGCAATGCTATGAAGGCTAGCGAGACTTCTCTCACTGCTTGCATTCTCGACCAAAATATAGTGCATCACATATGAAAAAAGGTGTATGTATGCGTTGCATAATTTGATGTAACCATGTCTCATACTTTAATGTTGCAAAATACGACACAGTTATTACATGGAAGGCATGGCAGATGCGAGCCTGTTTACCACGGAATGAGCAGATTGATACATTTCTGCAACCAGTAACCACAGCTTACCACTTGCACTGGTGACCAGAGCTTAGTATGTTACATACTGGAAGCACAAAGGTATGAGATCTGATGTAACCTTACTTCCACCTCTTGCAGTTGTAATATTTGTAGTAGTTATTCTGTAGAAAATGTTCCAGATCAAAAACATGTATGCTGTAATATACATGGAGTGAGATTTACATGATGGCACTATTTCCATAGCTTCTGCATCATTGCATGCTAAGTATGCAACACAGTATAGGTGCACAGGATATCTCGACTAAAGTGATGGGGTTGTATAACTTTTTCACTATTGAAATCCCATAATCGAATGGGTGTTGTCCACATTGTGCCCCCCCCTAGCAGTGGCTCTCTCAGAGTAATGGAAACCCATCTCAAATGCCATGCTTTTGCCGTACTGTGGGCAGTCAAAAGGACCAGTGACGTCATGGCTGCCATTGTTTCGACACCACCTATTAACGTAGCTTCTCCAGCAATCTCGGAGGCCCTGCTCTGCCAAGCATTACTGTCTGCTTTGGGTACAGTAAAAGCTCGATGATACGAATCTCACGGGGTCACGAAAAATATTCGTATTAGCCGAAATTCGTATCATCGAAACACAATTAAAACTACTGTCGAATCTCGATAATTCGAACTCGAAGGGGCCCGAAAATTTGTTCGAATTAAAAGGACGTATTTTTGCGGTATTTGTGCACCATAGCACGATGCACGAACGGTGCGAGTCAAATATCGCAGCGCGCAAGCGCATAGCAAGCGCGGGCCACAAACTGCCCACGCCGGCTAACGGTCGCTTCCCGATAACGACAGCAAACGAAGCTTCAGGGAGCAAGCGGGCGGCGCCGGCACACGGGTGCGCGCGGAGACAGTCGAAGGTGAGGGAGGAGGGCGGCAGGGAAGCGGATTTGGCCGCGTCAACTCCGCCGCTTCGGTGGCTCCCATCGCCCTCCCTCTCAACTCCCTCGTAGCTCTCTCACCTTCGACTCCGTGCGCACATCTCCGTGCGTGCCCGCCGCCGTGCTGGCGCCAGCTTATTTTAGCCGCCCCCTGAAGTTTCGTTTTCTGCCGTTATCGGGAAGCGAGCGTTTGCGGGCGTGGCACTTTCGTTGGCCCGACTGTGCCTCCACCGCTGCTTCCCCCTGCGCTGCTGCCGCAGCGGAGAAGGGTTCACTGCCATTTTATCCGCGTGGCTGAGACATCGGCACTAGTGTGTGTGCTAGAATACGGTTGTCTAGAACACTCTAGTCGGCACGTACACGCTTGTTCCGGCACGATGCAGAAACGGCGACCTTGCAATGTGAGAGAGAAGGAAATTTCCGCCGCGGGTTCTTTCTTTTTTCCCCCCGTTCCTTCGCGCGCGGCATTGAGGGGTCTCTCCTGAGCTTTTGCTCTGTGGCGGTGTCGGAGCAATGCCGGTCGGAGGCACCGCCGCGTGATTTGGCGAGCTGCTAAGAGCATTGGCGGTGCGCGGTATGTTCGAAATAAGCGCGTTCGAATTCGCTTGCTTCGCGTTGACGTTCAACGAAAGCACGTTTTTCATGATAGTCTCGCTGTGCAACAATTGTGCTCACTGTTGACGTTGCGAGGCCTAGCTCCTTAGCCAACTCCGTCCGCTTCCTCTTGGGATCCTCATCGACCTTTCGAAGAATGTCTAATTTCTCTTTAAAGGAGAGTGCTTTCCGCTTGCGAGACATAGCTCGCTGCGACTAGGCAAAATGGCGCAAACACGAAGAACGCGGCCCGAAGCGCAGCAGCCACTCCATCTGACGGCTCGCAGAAAAGGAGGAAAAGTACAAAAGCACCAAAAGCGCCACCGCTTCAAGAAGCTCTTCGCGCCCAGTCGCGGAGTCCGCGCTGTCCGGCGCCGCGCCTCCGCACCAAAAGAGAAGGAGAGAAAGCGCGTGACTGCACGCTGTTCTCTTTCGCGCCCGTCGGTGAGGCGGCGTTTATTCGTATCAACCGACGCAGGCTGAAAATCGATTCGTAACAACCGTTCTCTAGCACGTTGCAAAGTAATGGGGCTCGGCCGGGACCACAGAAAAATTTGTATCATCCGGAAATTCGCATTAGCCGTGATTGTATCATCGAGCATTTACTGTAATTGAAAACTTCAAGGAGGATGCCATACTCCAGCAGTTAGCAATGACAGAGTGCTGTGAAGACGTAGCAGTAGTGGATTTTTCTGTAGGAAGACCCAAGGGCCGGACTGCATTTTACAGCGAAGCTGTTAAGAAGAGTTCCACAATTTTTGGGGTGCCAGCGATGACATTGGGCTACTAAAGCTGGCAGCATGGTCATTATGTAATGTCAGTTATAGAACAGCCAGCAACACCGTCTGTAGGAGCCCCGAATTTGCTTTGAAATGTAATTAAAACATAAGCTCACCAGCTATTTTACTAGTACCTACTAATGCAGGCTCCCATGCACATCCCTCCACGCCAGGGTTTCTCGCATGTTTTCAAATTTGCAGCGTGGACTCGGTGTCATGTTGAGTCTGTGTTGTAAAACAAAGGTGTACACCACAGGAGACTGCATCAATTGGAGCTGACTCTGAATATCACATGAAGCTGTCACAAGCATAGTATAAGTACGCCTTTAGTGAAAATTAAATGAAACACGACTGCACTGAATGTCGGCGCGCAGTCAACAGAAGTAGCATGACAGTGTGAACAACTCAATCACATCCGTGTGATTGTTTAGTGTATTGCTGCAGTTCACACCAGCACCGATAGAATCGCCTGCCATCTCTCTGTGAACACTCAATCACATCCGTGTGATTGTTTAGTGTATTGTTGCAGTTCACACCAGCACCGATAGAATCGCCTGCCATCTCTCTGTGCCTCATAAATAAATTAAAGCACTAAACTATGGAAGAATCATGCCTTATCTACCTCTACAACATGGTCTTCAACCTACTTATCCAAAATTGAAATTCACTTTAGTGGCCTTTTAAAAGGAGTGCTAACTTGACATTTCTCTCTCCCTCTCTCTCTCTGTTGTTTGTTTGGAGGTCCACACTCTCTCAACCCTAGAAGAAATTAGAAGAAATACTGGAAAGGTGTCAAAGCACCCTAAATAATTTACTATAGTAGTGGCTCCTACAGACTAGTTTCGGTTTCAGTACCCAGGTTGTGAATCCATCATGACATCACAGTGCACTGGCTCACTTAGTTCCGGCAATAACTGCAGCAAGTGCAGCCAGAGGAAACATGCCTAGTGCTCCTGTTTGTTTTCTTATGAGCAACATCAAAAATATTGCTCTCTGTCATGATGTCATGTGTCGATAGTGCCAGGTCCAGCATTTCGAGACCAACTATAAGGAGCTATTTTAGTAAATGACCTTTCTACAATATCATAACTGTCAGTCTTACCATAAGAAGAGATTTGGTAAGCCTGAAGAGACGCAAAAGCTAATGGCAGGTGGCAATGCTGCCTTGGAAGTACCCGCACCAGGTTGCCGTGATGTCATTGATTTTGACGACATCTGCTCTGGCCTAGTTATTTCTTTATTAGTAAAGATATTGTATTCTAAAGGAGCCATATACTGAACTTGGCAAGTCTCCGAAAGCTTTACTGAGCCACATCTGCCCAAATATGAAAACATACTTTTAAATAGTAACATCATTCATTTAAAAAATGTTTGCACCCTTTAGGGCGTGTCTTGTCCCCAAACAATAATCGTCATCTGTCTCGCCTTCGTATCATTTCGTGAAAACATTGTGCTCGCTACTTTTCTATCAAGAATGCTATCTCACACTAATAACGCGCATGCTGTTTGTGACTTCTAAGTAGCGGGCGCGCACTATTAAAGACAGGAAAGGCACACAAGATAGATGACGATTGTTGTTTGGAGACAAGGTAAGTCCCAAAAGGTGCAAACATTTCTTAGGATGTAGTACTGACATACCGGCCCTAAGGTTTCAGCGTGAAATATATAAAATTGAACTTTGGCCATTATTTTCTCTTCTACTTATCAATCTACTATCACAAACTTAACAAAAATAAAGTAGACTTTTGAATGAATAATTTATCAGTCTAAACTGTGTTAGTGTTTCTCTTTAGTTTCCATTCAATATGAAATTGAAACACCTTGTAATTGTTTCTCAACCTTTGTACTTGCTAAGTGTCGTGCTTCAACATGCGAGAAGTGTGTGGTGGAGTTTCTACAAGTTCCAAAATATGTGTCGGCACTCCTTTAAGTTAAGCTAAACTGGTTGGCTATGCTTCTGTAATGGCAGATATACTGCCATTGCCATAAATGCGGGTGCGATAAGCCAGAATAGACACAAAAAATGAGTTTGAGCACATATGCAAGTTCACTGCACTGACATCCCACTACCAGCAGCAGCACTAATGTGTGCTGCTGCTGCTTTTTTCCTTGCTGCAACAATGCCACACGTGTTCACCTGTACAAACATCCAGAATGTGGCAGCTGTCATCACAGACTGGTGTTGTTTGCCAAGTGCACAAAACACCAGATTGTGTATTGTCCTGCTGCTGTGACGGCGCACAGGTAGGCAGGCAGAGGTGGAATAAATTGAAAGCTTTATTGGGCAACTTGTGCCTAACTTAAATACAACTCGGCGGCGACAATAGCAACAAGTGCAGTTGACGGTCGTTGAATCCTATGATGGCCACTTGCGCCTACCTGTTTGGCCAGATGCACTCACGGCGATGGGGTAAATTCTAGAATGTGCCACAATCATCTACTAGTGCACCTATAGACCACCAGCCTTTCTGGGAAGTACTACTACGTTTAAATCGCGAATTTTCTAATATCATGAGCATGTTCTCACGTATCCGCAGAAACGCGATAACAAAGTCTCATAACTATAGCAAATGAAAGTCACATGGCAACCTAAACCTTTGACTTAGTTCTAAATGTACAAGACTGACAGCAATGCCCGCTTCATGTTTTTAAGTCCCGCAGGTTGATGGGGTGTCTAGTATAGAATGAAGAAGTGCCTGCTTTGGACTACTTATTAATTGTTTAACAATAAAGGAAATGTTCAGATTAAATTCCAAATTGAGCAGAGACTCAACCTTGCAGTCTTATAAACTTCTGTTATACAAAAAAAGTGGGCAGTGCATCCATCCCTTGGAGGTTATTGGCGACGTTCATGCGATTATCAGTCTATCCAATGATGGGTGTGTAAGCGGTGATGATATGTTTTATATGTTATGGTGATTATTATGAAAAGCAGCTCATATCCAGTGACACAGACCCAGTGCCATATAACCAGTAGCAGTGCTAGGAAGCGAGCTCATCGTCCACGGGCAATGAACTCGCACGCGGCCTAGTTCCAAGTGACTCAAGTTGGCGTCAAAGTAATTCATTAAAGAGTGGCACATACCCACTGGCACACACCCAGTGTCACGTAACCAGTTACCCAAGTTGGCGTGAAAGGAAAACAGTTAGTTCCGGGCTTAGATACATACCTGCCGATTCTCCCGATTTGCCTGGGAGACTTCCGATTGTACCGACACGGCCATAAATCTCCTTAAAAGCTACACCTACCCACTGCGAAGAGGAAATTACAACACAGTAAAAAAAATCATGTCATGCAGCACAGTCACAACGTAATTCCCATTATGCGCGAGGTAGCTAGCCAAAGTCAGATTTAAATCCAAGCCATTTGTGTGTAGGCGTATCTCAGTTCGCTTCAGATCGAAACATGCGTTGAGGAGTGTGCGAGGCAAAGGTCGAATATGCGTTGCGTAATGGCTGGTTCCTTTAGGTCAGCTTAGCCGTAGCACAGCCGTACTATGTGGCGGATTACAATAAGCGTGTAAAGGGGCTTATGTCATGGCACGTAGTACACGTAATTATACATGCGTGCATACGCCCTCTTTGGTCGCAGTATGAGTACCGAGCCTTCCAACAAATGTACTGACAACCATTCAGAGGTGTTTCTCCTAAATGTTGAGGTCCCGAGGTTGGCGTGTACAGTATAGACCACTTATAACGTAACCGCTTATAGTGCAGGACCAGATATAGTGCGGTCTTTTCAGACTCCCGTTAATTTTCCCATAGCACTCCATGTATACACGTATCGCTTATAGTGCAGTTGCGGGAAACGAAATACTGGTTACAGTGCAGCTGCCTGGGAGTACGGAAGTCAGCGGAGACGGCGAACGCTCCCCTCAAACGGGCGCCCCAAGGAGTGCTCGAGGAAGACAGACGAAGTGGAGGAGAAGGGCGCGTGGTGCGAACGAACAGCCAGTGAGGCTGTAACCAGAATCTTGAGTGCGAGTCGTGAAATATCACGGCGCGCCTAGCGAGCGAGGGCCACGAAACGGCCAACGCTCGCTTCACGATAACGGCAGTAAACGAAACTTCAGCGAGCGAGCGGGCGGCGCCGGCACGGCACGGCGAAGGGCGTACGCAGAGAAGATGGAATGTGAGAGAGAAGGGCGGCAGGGAAGTGGATTTCGCCTCAGCAACTCCGCCGCTTCGGTGGCTCCCCTCGCCCTCCCTCGTAGCTCCCTCACTTTCGACTGTCACCGTGCGCGCCCGCCACCGTGCACGCGCCGCTGCTACAGCCGGCCCGGCGCCAGCTCCCCGAAGTTTCGTTTTCTGTCGTTATCGGGAAGCTGGCGTTTGCCGGCTTGGGTAGTTTGGTTGGCCGGCCTGGGACAGCGCCGCTGCTTCCCTCTGCGCCATAGCCGCAGCGTGCAAGGTCAACACGTGACTAGAAAGTAGAGGAAGCATAAAGGAGAAAGAAGGGTTCACTGCCGTTTTCTACGTGTGGCAACGGTAGCGTGGCTGAGACGTCGGCACGTACGCGCATGTTTCGGCGCAACGCAGAATCGACGACCTTGCCATTTGAGAGAGGGTGAAATGTCCGCCGCGTTTTTTTTTTTTTTTTTTTTTTTTTTTTTTTTTTTTTTTTTGTTCGGTGCGCGACATTGAGGGGTCTCCCCTAAGCTTTTACTCTATGGCAGTGCCGAAGCAAGAAGCAATGCCGGTTGGAGGCGCCGCCGCGTGGTTTGGTTCGAATTAACGAGATTCGACCGTGCATTGAATTTCTCGACTGTCGCATACGCGTGGCGGCTCGGTGCACATGTTTTGCATATGTGCGGGCCTTGACAATTGTTGCTTTGGTTATAGTGCGGTACCGCTTATAGTGCGGATATTCGCGACTTCGGTGACTTACGTTATAAGCGGTCTACACTGTATGTAGATACTGGAAAGTGTATGAAGTATCCTAAGAATGGTAATTGCATTAAACGTATCTGAATAACAATGCATCCAAAGTGCTGCGAAATCCTTGATATCGCACTGAAGTGACCAGTGCCACACTTTGCCGTGAAATTCAAGCAGGGAAGTTATTACATTGTATTCTCTAAAAATCCTTCTTGTTTTTCCAAAGAAATTGAAAAGTAGTCTTTAACATATCTGTCAGTCTAAGCTGATTTACTGTTCGCCTTCTGTGTCTCCTAAGAGTTAAAGCAAGTGTCTTTGGTTGTCGGGAGAAGAAGGGGAACCGAAGGGCTCGATTTTGTTAATCATGACCACATAAAGCCAACAGACAATGAAACCAAGGAAAGCATCGGGGAAATTAAGTGTGCTAATTGGAATGTAGAAAATAATGAAGAAAAGGGAAATGAAAGTGGACGAAAAGATAATGTGTCGCCGGCGGGAGCCAAACCCGCAACCACCGCATTATGTGTGTGTTGCACTACCAATTGTGTTATGGTGACGGCCATCAATTCGTCCACTAACTTTGGTATTTATGTTGTTACTCAAGGCATTCATCTCATGCTTTCCTTTTTGTATTGTCTGGTCTGTAGAGCAAAAATGGGATCCTTGAACGGGCATCGGAATACATCACATACTTGAAAGACTTGAATGAGAAGCTGGTGATGGACAAGGTTACGAACTTGGAAGGTAAGCCACTGCATTGAGCACTAATATTATGTTCTGTAAAAAAAAGCGTTAGGTCCCTTTCAGTCACCGATTATAATTAACTACAACCAGTAACTTTTCTATTGGAGACAGAAAACAGTCAAACGGCCTTTTCTTTGTTCATAAATGTAGTGAGGAGCAGGCCTAGACTTATCGTTACGCGTAGCTCTGATTAATGCGTGCCCTCTCTTTTCTCTTTTTTCCCGTCACTTCAACAGCCGCTGTGTTTGCTGGTTTACGTAAGCAGATCAGGGATCTGGAGGAACTGAATGCCAACTATGCGAGGCTTCTTACCACAGCGGGTATTCCCCTGACGAGTGGCCCCGAAGAGATTTGGGACCACAAGCCAAAAAAATATTCCTTGAAACACCTTCCCGACAAGCAACGTGCCTTACTTGCCTGCACCGAGGTCAAGACAGTTCTTCAGCAGCAGCAACCTTGCCAACATCATGGCACGACAGTCGTGTCATCACGGCCTGCTGCAGAGCCTCTCACTCCTAAAGCACCGCAGGCTGCCGTGGCACCAGCTGTACCACCAGCACCTCCTCCAGCAAGCTGTGCACGAGAAGCAATGCCTGGGTGCACACTGGTGACTCAGGCACTTCCATCAGCACCCGTCATGTCCACAGCTCAACCATCCGCTGTCACGGTGTTCCAGCAACAACACCCCCTGACTGCTGCAGCTACTGGAGTGGCCACGGGAACGGCAGGAGGGGTTGTCTCGCAGCCTATCCTCATGATCAACGACCAGGGCGTCCCTGTGCTACAGAATGTGGTGACCTTCCAGAACACTTCCATCATCCTCAATCCGCAGGGGCATGCAATGGGAGCACGTACGCCGGGATCGGTGGTCTCCTTCACGGGGCCTGACATGCTGCCCCAAGTGCACTTGGCAACAGGGCAGAGCACCGATGACTTTGCCCACTCTGCAGCAGCCCTTGGTGGCCTGATGCAGTGCGACCCCAAGCTGAAGGAGGCTGCCAAGCTCTGTGGCGTCCAGCAAAATGCAGCAACATTCCTCTCGGGTGCAGGAATGATGATGAACCAGCCCCTCCTCTCCCTTGGAACTGGAGCCACGATGATTGCTGGGCAGACAGCACCAGCACCGCAGGTCCCATCGGCATTCCTTCTTCCATCCGGACAGATCATTCCTGTCGTGTCGCAGCCGCAAGTGGTCAGTGCACCTATGCAATCGGCACACCCTCTCGGGAGTCAAGTGGCAGCTAATGTGGCAGCAGCAGTGAGTAGTTGTAGCACTTCTCTCGGGAAGGTGGTGCAGTGTGACGGTACACAGAGCTACATGTGCAGGGAGCATGCATCTTCCGTTCAACACAAAACACTGGCGTCTACACCTTCATCCGGTGGAACTGCAGTGGGTAATTCCACAGCCCAGCCAGGAGGAAACTGCAGAAAGCAGCACCACACCTGCCCACAGCATTCGTCGCCATCTTCGTCAAAGTGCATTGCTGTGCCAGACAGTTCGAGGACAAAGCCAGTATGTTCCCACGCAGCATCCAAACAACCGCTCTGCTCCATCAGGCCCAAGCCGACTCCTCAGACCCCAGATTCTAGTCAGGCTAAGCCTTCGTGCACGCGTAAGAGCGGTGGTGGCAAGAAAGTGTCAGCATCAAAGACTTCCCCAGAGATACCAGCCAAGAGGGCACGTGCAGATGCACCACGGTCAGATGAGGAGACTGCCTCACATGCTTCCACCTGTTCATCGACCACGGCTACCACCTCAGCCCAGAGCACGGAGGGTGTGAGCAGCACAAGCAACAAAGAAATTTCACCACTTGCTGCAGACATTCTTGCCCAAGCGACAGAGTCTATCTTTTCGTGTGGTGGCAACGTGGAAGCAGCAGTCAACCAGGCCACACAGTCGAAAAACAAGAGTCCGATGTCAGCAAACTCAAGTGACCAGGCTACCGCGCCTGCAGGTTCGATTCCCGCCACTGTAGAGACTAACACAGGTGCACAAGCGTCAACCACAATTACAGCATCTTCTCCTCCCAGTACCTCAGTCGCTCTCGCTCAAAGTCACTGTTCGAGGGCTTCTGTGCTTGCAGAAGCAGTCTGTAGCAGTGATACCGTCCCAGCCAACAGCACTGTTGAAGAAGCATCCAAGATTAAAGACATTTTTCAGAATGGAAGGCCAACAGAAATCGATGCAGAGACAACATCTACTACTAGCCAAGTGTCAGCTGAAAATGGTGCACAGTCAGCATCTGCAAAGGAAGGGCAAGATGACGTACAGGCATCTGATAATGACCGTAACGAACTTCCTAGTCTCAGTTTACACTCCATAGTGATGGAGGAAAACATTGATATATCTCCGAGTGTCAGTTCAACAACCTTTACCGAAAGTTATGTCTCAGTCAGTGCCAGCAGTAATGGCCACAGCACGCCTCAAGGCTCCTCTAAGATCCCTGACTGTGCCGCTTCCATACTTTGCCAACTCACTCCACCCAGCAGCAAAGGCAGTGAAGATAATAGCAAAGCCTTTGTCTCAAGTACTGACAGTCTAGCATCGGACCAGGAGTTGCCT
Organism: Dermacentor silvarum; assembly: GCF_013339745.2. Taxonomy (NCBI): domain Eukaryota; kingdom Metazoa; phylum Arthropoda; class Arachnida; order Ixodida; family Ixodidae; genus Dermacentor; species Dermacentor silvarum. The sequence goes on along the minus strand of NC_051159.1, from coordinate 132,982,973 downwards.
CTAATACTGAGTATTCCTGAAGACGATGGGCATGGTTCTCTCAACAGCAACTCAAATCCAGGTCTTTCTTTCCCATCACTGTCGCCCGGGGATCAGTTGGAACATGAATTGGGAAACAGCAATGCTAAGACAGCAGAAAGCACGAGCAGCCTATCGCAGTTTGTCCTCACTCCACCAACGCCACACCTTCCAGCCAGCACAGCACAGGTATCAGTCACCTCGAGCACAAACAAAAAAAAGGAGTCATCAGAGAGCAGCACGTACACCTATGTTGCTTCTGAGAGCTTCCCAACACCACCAAGTCATTCAGAGGAGTTGCACACCATTGGGAACACAGGCAGCAGCAGCAGCAAGCAAGACTGCCACCATGCCTCTCGATCTCCACAACTTCATAGCGCACCTCCCGTGAAGTTGCACACGGAGGCATCGTGCCACAGTTTTGTTTCAAACGCACCGCCTACACTCCCAATGCACAGCAGAGGATTGCAGTTTTCAACAGCATCTGCAGCGAGCACACCTGCTCAAGTGCACCACATTTCATTGCCTGGCTTTAGCACAGCTCAAGGATTTGCTGCACCCAAGGAGCCCGAATCTTTGCCCCTGCTGGACAACAGCAGCAAGCCGCCCCCTTCACCATGTCGTATGATCCGTGACTCTGGACGTTGCTCGACACCAAGTAAGAGTCCATCAACGCAGTTTCCAATGTCCATAAACCCCTACATGACCACACCTTCCTTTCCGTTTCCACGACCCGATCAGTACACACCTTGTACCAGGACACTAACTCCTCAAAGTAACACACCGAATAGCAGTAACACTGCATTGTCGTGTTATTCTGCCGAGGCGTTGATTGGGACTCAGAACTTCTTACCATCTTCTTACCGGCTCACGCCCCCCTCGTGTGCCCAGGTGCCCACAACTCAGAGGTCATCCTGTCAGCAGTCATCGCGCCCTCAAATCTCCTACTCTGCAGAAAGCCTTATTCAGTCACAGGCTAGCAATCCAAAGAAAGATCTGCAAGCAAATGCCAAGGAACCTAGCTTTTCAAACCATCCCGGATTTGTGAACAGGCTTCCTTCTTACCAGCCCCAGACTAGCACACAGCATACTACAGGGCACTCGCATCAGAGGCAGCTTCCAGCTAGCACATCTCAACAGATGCACTTGCCTAGCACAACTGTGTCAGTGGCAGCAGACAACCGGTCACAGGCATTGCCTGTTTCAACGACCGTGCCTCCTCAGCCCACCTCAGTGCACAGCAGCTACACAGTACAGCTTAGCAACAACACGCAGCGCAGCTTGGCAACAACTCCAAGTCGGTACCCCATCCACACGTACCACACTGCCAAGGATGACTTCCCCATGCTGCCCTCAGCACCATTACACACTCCGCCTCTGCACACAATGGCGCCACACATGTCACAGTCTCCCTCGTCCCGCAGCCACCACGTGCAGCCCGAGACAGGCTCGAACCAGAACATGTTTCAACACCAGAATTACCCTTACCCAAATTTTTCCCTGGGTCATCGGAGCCCCAGTTTCGGTGCCTGCACTGCCTCACGGCCTGAAGTTCCAGCAACAAGTCGAGCACCAGCTAGCTGCCTTCAGGCAACGTCCCCCCGACAGTCTCACTTTGGAATGCAGGTGCCTACATCCCAGCAACAGGGCTGCCTGTTTCCAAGTGCCTCCTCGGCGTCCCTCCTGCCCTTGACGTCAGAGTTCGGTCCTCAGTGCTCTGGACCATTGGCTCCACCTCCACCGCCAGTCTTTGGAAATCTGTCGCAACACTGTGCGCAAGCGCCACATCTGGTTAACAATCTGATCCCCGGCCCGTTTGCCACCGGTGGCAACACCATATGTGGTACCTCACTTCCTCCGCCAGGCGCGGAGAGTGAAAAGCAAGGCGGTCGCAGGGACAAACAAGGCATGCACCTGATGTCCGAGACCGGCTGTCCCGATCCTGAAAAGCAGCAGTCTAAATCAAAATCCAAAAAGAGCAAGCCCTCAAATACCTCATCGCACACTGCTGTAAGCAGCATACCATACTTCCCAGATTTCAGAAATGAATCTCATAACCACGCGTTGATAACGTTACCCCCGCCTCCAGCACCCTCACAAAAGCTACCTCACGCTCCTTCCCTTCCATCGATGTCCGTGTCGACATCATCGGCATTGCCTTGGCCACATCATCAGCAGCAGCAGCACCAGCAGCTGCAGCAGACCCCGCAACCACCCCACACAAAGCCCAGCCACACCAGCACTGATGTCGAGCGAAGTGCAAACATCAGTAGCGCCGCTTACAACCCGCTCTTCAGACCTCAGTCCCAGCAGAACAGCATCAATCTGAACCTCAACGGGTCTTGTGCGCCAGCACCTCACTCCTCCTCTGCAGCTTCTTTCTCACACCACCACAGCCCCCTACAAAGAAACACGCAACACAGTAGTGCATCAACATCATCAGTTGCATCTGTAGTATCCATGACCAGCCCCAGCATCTCAACAGCCACACAAGTGGCACCCTACTCAAACTGTGCAGTTGCACCGTCGCAGCATGTCCCCAACTTCAACCTGAGCAACATCTTTCCTGACATTGGCTCGGGAGAGCAGGGCAGGGCTAGTGCAGCACCACCTCCACCGCCTCCATCCACGCACTTTTATCCCTCAAGCCGTGTGCTGCACAACTCATTCAACCACATTCTGCCACCTCCACCACCGCCAGCACCGCCACACAACAACTTTGTGCACTCGGGCCACCATGCGCCTTCCTTCTCTAATGTTATCCCTCCACTCACCTTTCCTATGCACGAACATTAGACCTTCCTTGGCACCCCACAAATAGGCAAGTTTGGGAAAGTGGTCTCTAAAACAATGCACCAATTCCCAGGTGGCTTTTCTGCAGCCTGCTGCTGCTCATGACGACTGCATTGAAATGCACATATGTTGGTTGGTGCTCCTGTACTTACACTTCGTAGTTTTCATTTTTCTGGTGAAGTTCTTGTTGTTCTGTTAGGTGTTTTTCGTGATATTTATTCCTTGTGCTTGTCTGTTTTGTAGTGTGCTACTGCTCATCTGGGCTTTTTAGCCTCTTGTTAAAAAGAAAAAAAACAGCGCCTGGTTTTTGCATACTTGATGTTCTAATTCTAAAGTACAGCTCCTAACCTCTAAGGTTCAGATGACAAAGTGAGTGTGTGTGTGTGTGATGCTGATTGGAAACTTGTGTCCCTGAAGTCACGTTCTTGATCACAGAAAGCTGTTTACATATTGCTCAATCGACCGCAACGTGAACCCGAGTTGGCTCTGCTCACTGTGTTTTTGTAAAGATATGAGACAGTTATGTTGGACTTGAAGCATTTCTTGCGCATTGTGCAGTTTTTATTGTGTTTTTAATCGTTGTAGATTTTACTGTGGGTCTGGTGATAACAGCTATACCAGGTCCCAGTGTGTTTATGTTTATATAATGATGTTCGTAAATGAAACTAAGATATATTCACAGACAATATTTTCTGGCTATAAAAGCAACGGCATGAGGGTGAAGCTTGTGAACCTGTGTTACAGAAACAAATAGTTTGGCTGAGTATGGCGCCACTTTCAGCTTATCCAATTTCATGTAGCTTGGTGACTTAAAAAAGTAGTTGCAGTTAAGTCAGCATAAACAGTGCAAGAAATTGGCTTTATCTATTTCAACAGTTATTTTTTGCTGAAGTTTGGCATAAATTCAACAAGCTGAGTGGCAAGCCAGGACACAATCGCATTTTCTTTTTTTTTTTTTTTTTTTTTTTTAGAGATGTGCAGAACCTGTCTGACGATCACATGGCAAAACTCAAAAAGAGCAGCTAAAAAATATTGTGAACAGGTGTTAGACTTCTCTTTAGATAACATGTAATAGATAAAAGAGACACAATTTTTGTTTTTCACATTGGAAAACACCGCTCAAATTGCTGGACTATTCTCCGCAGTGGTGCAAGGCATTCATTTTGGGTAGCCAGGAAGAGTTTCCGCAACTATGCGGTAAAGTTTTTTTACCTATGGTTGCTTATACAGTAAAACAGAAAATGGCAGCTGAAACCTAGATTTGACACCATAATTGTTACTTTTCTGTCATCTTGATTTGTGATGATGAGTATTACAGATGCTAAACTGGCAAGCCAATTTAGGCAGGCCGTGTGCCTGCTATGTACATAGGTAACCTTTCTTGCATGCTGTAACCATCAATCTGCTTCTGTTTTCTTATACATTATTTAATTGTGTCTCACCATATATGGCTGCTTTCTCAATTAGTCACATTGAAGGACCTTTCCCACGGCGCATCATCCATTGCAGCGTGTCACAGTCGCTGGCAGAACTGGAATTTTTTCTTTTGTTGCGAAAATTCCACTTAAAAGAGCTGTGGCCTAGTTGTAGAGCGCCCGTCTTGGCTGCGGGAGGTGGTGGGTTCGCCGGGCACCCGCTGGTTCAAGTGGGCACAAGTGTACCCTGGCCTGGCGTTCAGCTTTCTTCAGGGGTGATACGCTTGGGAAAGGAGGCTGTGCCCTAAATTCCCATCGAAACCATCGTGAGCACAAAAAAAAAGAAGATTTGGACCACTCCCATTTAAATTTCCACCAAAATCTAATGCGAACAAAGGACAAGACACGAGAGCAGCAGTCTCAACCAGAGCAGCCCAGGCAATCTCGAGCTCGCGCCTCTCTGACGTTGTGGCTGCAGCGTTGGGCATTTCTCTTCACTACAGAGCATTCAAAGTTCGCTGGTGTCTGCCAAAGATTTTTGCAAGACCACTAGGAAAAATTTCTATAAGGAGTGAAATTTAATGTAGTCAAATGCCATATAACAAACCTCTGTTAAGCAAACTGTGTGGTATGACGAAAATTTTTTAGAGCGCAGCTCTGAGGTGCTTGTTTCTGCGGCGAGCGTCAGCGTCCTTGGCATAACCGAGCGAACGAGCACAGCGAAGGATGAAAGAGCGAACGCAGAGAGCAGTGGGGGATGAAAGACAGCAATAGCGAAGAGAGCACAAGGAGGAAAGCGGAGGAGGAGGGTGCAGCGAAACCGTGAAGCGGAAAGCAGAGGAGCAGGGTATGGCGAAAGCATGACGAGATAAGCGTAGTGCTGCGCAAGACGGGCTCTGCAGTGACAATGGCTGCAAGATGGCGCCACAGTAGCGTGCGTTGTCTGTTCACCGATGACTCCAACGATACCATGTATGGAAACAAAGCACTGCATGAGCGGAGGTCTGTCTGTGGCAGCTGCTGTGAACCGCGCCCATGCGCCGCCTGTGCGCTCCCTCTCGCGATCTCCCGATTAGTGAGGTAGTCGCGCCACGCTTCGCTGCGTTTGCAATGTGCCGCACGAGATAGATTGTCCGCGTCGGCCACTATATCACGAAATGAAAGCACGTATAGAGCTGCGCTCGAATTTCGCATTAGGGAGTATCGTTATTGTCGGTATTTTTTTTTTCTTTTCAAATCTGAATTTCATAGAACATAATGTATGCTTTCCTACACTTTAGCAATGCAACATGGCTCTGCAGCCTCGTCCATGCGCATCATGTGCACTTAACTGGAGCCTCTGTGACAAGCAAAAGAAAAGAAAGGCATTGCACAATGGTAAATTCATCATTTGCACACGTCCTTTCATGCTTGCAAATGTTGCTGTTAAGCACCAAAAACACCGTTTAGCAGAGAATGAAATCCGCCACTATGCCATCTATTGTGCTGTAATAGCAACAGAGCTGGGCTTGCCCCATTCATGCTTGCGGTCTTGTCGAAATGCTCCTGAAACTCGCCAGCTGCCAGTCCGAACAGGAAAACGCCAACCAGGAGTGTGCCTTGGCAATGATGAAAGGAATGCTTATTGTCTCGGTGTCATTGCACTTTGTTTTTGTTATCGCAAACGATGTCCCAGTGATCTTGTATTTGTCACTCACTACACCTAGCCTAGCAAGGAAACAAGAATTCGGGATCGCCAGTCAGCCTCTAGAGTCTGTAAGAGTACGTTTATCTAGGCCAATTAATCACAGGGGACCCTGATCATGAGAAGGAAATTTACAGAAGAATAAAATTGCGTTGGACTGCAACGGTAGGCATTACCAAATCTTGAATGGGAGCTTACCACTGTCATTGAAAAGAAAAGTGTACAATCATTGCATTCTACCGGTGCTAACATATGGGGCAGAAACTTGGAAGCTAACAAAAAATCTCGAGAACAAGTTAAAGACCGCACAAAAGAGCGATGGAACGAAAAATGGCAGGCCTAACGTTAAGAGACGGGAAGAGAGCAGTGTGGATCAAAGAGCAAACGGGGACAGCAGATATTCTAGTTGACATTAGGAGAAAGAAATGGAGCTGGGCAGGCCATGTAATGCGTAGAATGGATAACCGGTGGACCATTAGAGTTACAGAATGGATACCAAGAGAAGGAAAGCGTAGTCGAGGACGGCAGAAAACTAGGTGGGGTGATGAAGTTAGGAAATTTGCGGGCGCGAATTGGAATCGGCTAACACAAGACAGGGGTAATTTGAGATCGCAGGGAGAGGCCTTCGTCCTGCAGTGGACATAAATATAGGCTGATGATGATGACACCTTGTAAAGGAGAAGATGGAGCAGCATTGGCAGGCTACGTTGATAATGATATGCCTAAAGGCATGGCTCCATATAACATGACCGCTAGAAGTAGGGAGAACCTGTGTGAAAATCTTTGCTTTCAATGTAATCTCTACCTCACATGCAAGTGCTTTTTACCCATAATTAACGGTTGTTTATTGAGCAATTCTGTTCATAAATGCTTACTGACAACATGCTATCCTCCAGGACTGTTCAGGAACTTGTGGAATTTAACACAGTTTCTCACTACAAATACAGCTTTGTTACATCGAGGTTCGACTAAATAGCACACATCCAGTCCTGTCTAACACAAGTATCATTTGCATATTACCATCATAGCAGAATCCCAAATGCTAGAAATAAATGCACATCTAAGGCACGTAAATATCCTACACTGTTGGAATTGAAGCATAGATAGTAAAATGCTGATTAACACATTTAGAAAGTGCTCTATGTTACGCGAAATTAAATTTGCCTAAAACGTTCTAGAATCTGGTACTTTGTCCCAGTGTTTGCATTAATAAGAACAGGAACTGGGAATTGGTGCTACATTTTTTTTTTTTTTTTTTATGCTAGAAGGGTTAAGCTAAGCAATGTCCAAGATCTGATAGAATCTCTCAAGTATTCTTGCAATTCCATTAAATATCTAATATTACTAAAGGTAGGTTTGTGTTACTAAACGAACTTATCTGCTAGAGCTAGTTGAAAATCCAGTGAAATGGAAGAAGTGGATTAGTGAGGGGTATTTAATCATGTCATAATGCTTGTGTTGTCAAGTTTGTCAGTGCACATGGAAAGGCTGAGAAGGAGGTGAAGTTCTAAAAAAAAAAAATTTATTTGAGCTTGCAACTGTCCCGTGTCAACTCTGAACAAATACCCTCCCTTCGGAAGCATTGTTGTAGTCCTAGCGGCGACAATGCTGAGGTGAAATGTATCGCGCAAACATCTGTTGTCTGAAATTATTGTACTGCCTCTTGCATGGACAGGAGCAGCTGTTTGTTGTCTCTGATTTGAAGGTTGTTAGTGAAAGAAGGTGCTTGTCATTGTGATGAACGCAAATGATCCTCCCTCCAACTTCTTACCGGTTCTCAAAAACCCGCGTGGTTCTTTAACTATAGAGCCTCAGGTTGAGGTTCAAGACGGTGCAAAAGCAAATGCATGTCAACTTCTGTCGTTACATGTAAAGGCCTGTACGTCTAGTCAGCAGCACACCTCTCCAGCCGATCGCACTTTGATGTGTCATTTGCATTGTAGATACCTTTGCGAGTCCTCATTTGCAGCATTGTCGGGTGGTGAAATCAGCCGTGTTTTTATGTATAAAGGCCCATCCAACGTCACCCTCTTGCCATCACACTTGACTGTAATACCCCTTCCATGCAAGTTTTCTAATGTAAGCTTGTTATGCAGGATGGATGTACGTAGTTGTACACAGTATAATGTTTTGCACTATTAGTGTAGGTTATTACTGTTGATATTTCATGAGGTGCACAACAGAGTAAGTGTACAGACCGGTCACTGTAATTTAGAAGTTCAACTCACTCGGTGTACTGTGTTGTTTTTTCATCTATTGCAGTCGCTTTGCTCGACTTTGCATGTAAATAAGCTTGGTGTAAAAGTGTTTCTATCAGCTTAGGAAGGTGATGGTGCTGTACATATGTTGAACAACATGCATCATGTGAACTGTTTGTTGTCAAGAAGCTGTTAGTGTATCATATGCTCAATCTCTTGTGCATAGTGAAGAAAGAGGTGTAAGCACTTTTGTAAATTACGTCAGGGCCCCCGTGTGATTCTTTTGGTGTGTTTTTGCGTGGGACGCTATGTTTCGGAACTGATCATTTGACGAAAACGAGTGCTTTGCAATAAAGTTTACGTTTTATTTTGCTATTGTGTATGATAATGTCTGAATAAGACCCCTCTCTACCCATGTACTTACTTCATTAAAATGTACAGACACATTCTAGCCATCATGAAATGAATGTATGTGAAGTGGGGGCCTATATATTTTATGAGCACAACAAAACCTGTTTGTAATCTGGCCAAAAGATACTCAAAATAAAAGAGCTCATGCGGTCATGTTTGCACTGTTTGTTTTTGTTTTATGCAGGCGTGTCTTGAGGTCTGTTCGATGTCATTATGCATTTGTGCTGGCAATATGTTCAAGAATTCAATAGTCGGAAATGTTCTGGCTGTCACGTCAAAATAAATGCTCTTTGTCATCACATATTTGCGTGTCACGAACTTATAATATGCACAGGCGCATAACTGCAGTTGTCGGCCAACTGGTGCTATGCATGCTGCCACCCAGTGGTGGACCCAGCCACTCATTTTAGGGGGGAGGTCTCTTGTTGTATGGGGTTACTGTTATCACAAGACTCCCACCATAATATAAATGCTGTTAATTTTTGTTAACAGTCATCCCACTCATTCGTTCCAATTGCTTTTCCTGCTCGTAACGAATTCTGGGAATTAAAACACTACGTGCGACAATGCTACAGATATTTTCATAACTTACTGCAATAATTCTCTAAATCACGAAGATTTTCACGTATTATGAGGAAAACAAACAATGCCACTGTTAGAATGAGTAAGTACCCATCTTAGTGCCTTAATAGATGCGATTTTAAACTGATAACTGCACTGGGTAGAGCACGAAATTATTGCATAACAGACAGATTGCTGCAGTTATGATTTTTTTAACGCAATAAATGAAGTTCATGCAATTTCATTCAAATAATTATTCGACATTTACTGTAAACATAATAATGAGGCAAAAGTCACTCATACATAGGGGAATGTCAACCTAAAACCTTAAGACAAAAGAAAGCACGGCAACATCGCTACCACTTGTACAATTATACAGTGACAAATTAACATTAATAAAATTGTGCACGTCGAACGAAGACTAGTGCAGTCGACAAATTGACTGTAACGTTTTTGTGCAGCATTTTCGAAGTACAGCATGTAACAGCGACATATCTATAGAACATTCATCCCACTTTACTACTTCCTATAAACGCTATAAAATCAACATGATGGCAGCAAAAAGAGAAAATCCCCCCAAAACTCTACAAGATAATTAAAATAGTGATTATACATCTCGCTAACTGCAACTCGGTGGAACGAATCACATGAGTAATTATAGCTGCGCCACCTCACTCTCCAGCAGCCGCTTAGTGTAGTCATGGACTTGTCTGCCAACAAACTGTCCTATGTCGCATTGAGCAGGCACAAACAAAGACGACCACGAGCGCCCCCTCGAGGACGTCTATCAACACGTCCAATCACGTCATATCCTTCAATTTGATATTCGGTATGTTTGTTACATGCAGAAGCAGGGTGCGAGCATTCGCCTTGAGGAGGTAGCAATATGCTACATGATGCCAACCTGAGAGGAACACAGATGTTCGTGTTTTTCTTGTCAAATGGCAGCATTCAGAAAATTGCTGATGAGGTGACTTGTTCGGTGCCTTCGACTGCAATTTGTAGGGCTTTCTGATGAGCGGGAGTGAAAAATTTGTTGATCTTTCGCAAACTTGCTCCCTTCATTCTTCAGAGAAAACTTCAGGGCTGTAAACAAATAAAAAAATGTCACAGTTTCGCCCTAAGGGCGAAGCAATGAATGCGATAGCAACACAGCAATGTCATACGAAGTAAGGTGAGCGGCTTTGGTAGCAACAACACGCAGAACTGTTGTCGACGCCATCGGCGTTTTGCCCGCGTTCGCTCAAAATGCGTGCGGCGTTGGTGACTGTTGCCGGAGCCTCTGATATAAATAGGCACTGCGTGCCGCAGCTAAACGTCGCCTCCCTTCCCTCCCCCCCCCCCCCCCCCCACGGCCTCTCGCTCGTTGGAAGAAGGCGCGTTTGCTCTACATACATGGTGATTGTGAAGGAGAACAGAGACGCCTACTTCTGCAGCCCTTAAGCGAGCACGGCGCAGAACGCGCGTTTGTTCTCCGCCGTGCGTTCACTCCCCGTGAAAGACGCGCCCCTCGCGCCCTTTCACTCGCACATACAGCGTTCGGCGCGCGGCGACGATTTCTTCTCTAAATGACGTCATACGGAACCTCACGGCGACGGCGACGCCGACGGCAGAAATCTGCTTTTGAGTGTCCATATAATTGCTATCGCAATAAAATATGGTTGTTGAATACTTTCAGTGTTGAATCACAGGCTGTAATTGCAAGCTTCGTGTTTTAATATGCATGTCACCCAACTGCACGAGCACTCGTGATAGGGAAGTACTAAAAATACAGGATCACGTTTGTCCCAACTGAGGTACGCATTACCGTTGCCATACAACACAGCATTTGCATTTCATGCACTTTAAACAAGTATGCGTTGCAAAGGTGACACGCATATATACACAACACCAATGTGCCAGGAGTTTCATTAGCTTTGTGCAATTACAAGCTTAGAAGCGGACTGTTTAAGCCGTCGATAGAGTTTCATAAGTTTTGCAAACAATCTGGTTGGGACTTGCGCTCAATCACCATGCATGGTTGCGGGAAAAGTGACTGGAAATCATGAAGCATGCAAGCTGCGAACAAGCCACGAAATTTGCGGTTAGTTGGTGCCACATAGCAATTACATTGTGAACTATGTTTGGAGCACAGCACATCTTTTGTGCAATTGTCATCAGCGGAAGTCCGAATATTTTGTACGTGAGAGAACACTTACTTGTTTCTAAGAAGTCAAAATTCGCCGGACTTGAGAGGAGGTGCAGAACAGTACTCTATCTGGGAGATGATGGGGTCACTTTCACGCTTAGTTGCAACTGGTGCGCGAAGTCCTTGAACAGCAGCGACAGCTATTTGGCGTCGTCAAAGCTTGAAAGACCGCTTGAAGTGTGGCCGTTTAGAAAAACATTAAAACGATTGGTGAAAAACCAGCACGCAATTAACACGGACAAGGGAAGAAGATAGTACAAGCGCTGGCCTGTGTTCCTCCCGTAATTGTCCGTGTTTGTCCTGGCAGCGCTTGTCCTGTGTTCCTTCCTTGTCCGTGTTTATTGCGCGCTGTTTTTTCACTGATGGATTCGTACCAATTAGCTCACATTCATACCCTGTCATCTTAAAACGACTTTCCCGGAAACAGGCCGTTCCACTGCTTCTTGCCCAGTATTCGTGGAAAGTGATTGTTGGGGCCAGTTCTAGGCGCTTTCTTGCGCCACAGTCCCAGAGGACACGGAGGGATGTCGGGGACCGGGCAGTGTAGTTTCTGCGAGGATATGCCTTCATATTCAGTGCTGTACACTGGTGCATCCGGTGCTTCTACAGCCTTTGCGCAACGATTTGCCGCACACTGCGACGCTACTGCCGGTGAAGTGGCGGCCTCGGTGTCTTCCGTAGGCATTGATGTCTGCGTTGCTTTCACCTCACCGCTTTCCACGGCTTGTTCCTCAGTGCGTGGGGCATTGGCTGCCGTGCCAGAGACAGTCCTTGATACGTCCACGGCATCGGCGCCGACACACCTCAGAAAAGCTTCGCTCTCGAACGTACAACACGGTCCGAGCGTGCTTCCTTCGAACACGCAGGAACCTTCACTGCCGTAGACTTCTGCTGCGGCGGTGTATCTTTCTATCACGGGTTGCATAGCTGATACAAGGCAGGGTGGTCGGACCGCATAAAGTTGGTGATCTTCAGACATTGTTGCTTAACTCGGGCCAACAGCGCGCCAATAAATAGACCTGCTTGATTTGGAATGCACCGCACGGTACAGCAGTCCGAGTTGGAACCGACCGGCACGCCAAACTAAGCACCTAAGCAGTCAAACAAGCCAAACCACAGAACACCCATGGCCAAACTGTGCGATTCAAATTATGCGCAGCTTGTGCACGTAGGCGATGGCGATACGGCCGACCTATGATAAGGCACCAAATATGACGACGGTGGTTACTAGTTTGGGAAAATAAGCAGATTTAGTCTATATCAAAATAATACAAAAAAATTATAGTGAACTTATCTTCATCTTGCTGTGCAAATAAAAACGCACGCAAACAGCGTTCACGATGATGCTGACCAGACCATCATCATCGTGGTTCTCGCGGGTGCAGACGCTCGCTCGCGTTGCTAGGCTGGCTAGAATTTGAATTTAGCTAGCATTTGAATTCCCCATTGACCCTCTCAAAAAAAAAAAAAAAAAAAAAGAGAGAAAAGAAAAAAAAGACGTTTTAGTACTCGGTCTGCGATTCTTGACTAATCCCCCCGAGTGGGTACATCTGCATCTTGATCATAAAGTCGCCGTTGAACTCTGATGTGCTCAACACCGGCAAACGGCTTGAAACATGCAAGCACATCAAGCGGCAAGCCCAGTTTTTTTTCGACCGAGCACAGCGTTCACTAGTGCGCTTACAACTTCCTGGATTTTCAACTTTATGCGCGGGCTATTTTGAGAGCACGGACCCCGCAGCAGTTTGTGAGAGCGCAATACTGTAAGCTACATTTACAGCAACGTTACTAGATCTAGCAACGGTGATTTACAGGGTGTCCCAACTGTCATGTACCAAGACTTTAAAATATGCAAATATCACGTAGCTGGTAATGTTTGCCGTCGCTTGGAGATACCCAGATTATTTTTTGCATTCCTGCTAATTACATAATTAGTCTTAAGTCGTAACTTCCCAAATATTGTAATTAGATTAAAGGTGTCAATGACAAAATTGTAGAGCAACATGAAAAACTCGCAATACAGAGAGACAGAAGAAAGGAAAGGCAGGGAGGTTAACCAGATGGGAAGATCCGGTTTCCTACCCTACGCTGGGGATAGTGGGGAGGTGACAGGAAAGTAGAGATAGAGAAAGAAAGGAGCACAGATACACAATCGCAATACAGCTTTCTGTTGCTCAATACGTGCTACATAAAAGTGTTTTTCCAAGCGTGAAAGAAGCCCGCGAAGGCACATGAAATAGCCGCGCGACTGGCCGCTCGCGGCATTTTGCGTGTATTCGCGAGCTTCTAGAGCAACATAAAGAGGTCGCACCAGTTAAGAAAAGGCAATAAAATTGTCCGAACTGCACTTCTTTCTCTTGAAATGCGTTGCCATCAACATACTTTTTTTTATCAGTGGTTCACCATGATATATGCCTTCATATCCCTGGTATAACTGCACTTGCAACAAGTTTAAAGATACCTAAATTCTATATTACTAGGGCTAAGTTGCGCTTTTTAAATAGTGTCAGCCTATGGTAGTATCGTAGGATCAAGATGTTGCTTCACTCCCTTAATTGATTTTACAGTTTTCATCTTCAGAGAGGCATCTGCCTGACATCCATTCAGGCAAAGAGGATTTTGAGCCATAAGAAGGCTACTTTAGTTGTTAAAGAAACTGCCCAAGCCATATGATCACAGAAAGGGTTGGCATCACGGAGTGTAAAAGGCGGCATAGCTCCGAGAAAGAAGAGCCTCGGTGAGCCTGCGAAACCTGCTTTGACACCTCAAAAGGTCAACATCATTGAAGGTTGGTCTGCTGTGTATATATAATGTAAATTGATATGACTATTCTGGACATGCATGTAACATGCTACCTTTTATTTTGCAGCAGCCCTCTCCCATTGGGCACCGGTGAATGACCTAGATTCATTTGCCACAGCTGCAAACTTGACAAATATATTGTCAGAGAAAATCCAGGATTGCATCAAAGCCGAGCGAAGAGCTTTGTTTGAATCAGTAGCCAACCACAGCGCTGCTTCAAGGCTGAGCAGCGAAGGCCTAGTCAATCTGTGATATTAATAAATTAATTTCTTCTATCACATGGAATCCTTTGGAGTGGTTGAAGTGCTAGTATGATCATTATCCACAAGTTCAAGATTATTTGAGCTAGCTGGAGTACATGGACATTCTGGCACATACAGGGACTGGTTTTGGGACTGGGACCAGCTGGCAACTGGGAATGTTCCAAACTGGTCCCAGTTACCAAGTGGGAATGTGTTCCTTAAACCAATTAAACTGGAACCAGTTGCATGCCAGTTATATACCAGTTGCAAATTTTCACTTGGGATAGTCAAAACAGCGTGCTTAAAATTTGTGTACTTATGCATAACAAGGTAAATATTGATGCAGCTAAACTACATCTCCACTTTACAAATTGTTTAAAATATTCCCTTCTTCCACAAACTACACGAGAACGAAATAGCCTTTTCTGTTTGCTACTGAAAGTCAAATCAAATCATCTTTATTCTAACATCAGAGGTTGAAGATGTGGTCTGGGGTCAAGAAGCCACACAAGGGGCTTGACAAGGCCCACACACCTGTATACATGGCAGGAATAAATGCTGCTGGTGAGCAAGAACTGTGTTAGTTTTAGACAACAGTGCTGAATAGAAAAAAAAATTACGGGGGATACTTAGAATTTAAATTTCCAAGAATGTGAAGGCGAAAGCCTAGTTGGACAGCCCCCTGGACATGTAGCGCCCTCCGAAGCTTGTTCCGCTCGCTCATCATTGCCGGCAGTACTCCTGTTCACCCCCGTCGGTACCTTCACCTCTCAATGCGGCTTGTCTTGCACATACAGCAGCGGCCTCTCGCTCCATCAATTCTGCATTCCCAGAACGCCTGCGTCGCATTAGGGCCGCATGTTGGTCTTGTCAGGCCGCTACCGCAGCTTCATCCATAGCCGCTTCCTCCCGACAGCGGTTACGACGAGCTGCATATCGAGCTGCTCTAGCCTCTTCTGCCATGGCGTACTTTCTCGGTCTTCCCCGCCCGCAACTAGAGCCTGGTGCGTCGTCACCTATAGTGATGTGGAATGAGGCTCGGAACCCACACGGCAACGTATACAAGGCGGCGCGCGAGCATGCTGCCGCCATTTCCAGAACGTTCTACGGGCACCCCCGCTGACATTTCCCTCCTCCTCCCTGGTGCAGTTGCCCTTTCCCTCAATGCCCTCCTGCGCCACCGCTGACATTTCCCCCCTCCTCCCCAGTGCAGTTGGTGCCCTTTCCCTCTACGCTCTTACTGTGCCGCCATCGCCCTTTCTGAGAACTCTCCTCCGGCACTGCTGTTTCCCTTTCCCGGCGTGCTTCCTTTTTCTGTACCTCACAACACGGCCTTGAAACATAGAGATCTAAGGCTTTCGCCTTAAAATGAATTGAAAGTACAGTAAATGCAAGAAAATAATGGATACAAAGGACACACAAAATGTGTGAGCGTTGGGTATACAATAGATTGATTTACAATGAACAGAGCAGTGAGGCATGATATTCATCAAGGTGAGCTCGGCAGATGATTTAATAAGTTATGAGGTACAATATTCAGTATTTGGGCCTTCTGTAATTTGTTTGCGTATGCAGAATAGCCAATAGTTCAGGGTAGGGGGTGTATTATGTCCGAGACTTCTGCTTCAGCTTAGCAATGCTACCTAAAAGATTTTGTTTTAAGAGGCCATTGTGATAGTTCCATAAGGGCAGGTTGTAAACGTATGAACTGGTTACTAAGACGGGGGCATTCGAAATAGCACAAACTGCCATTTTCTATAACTTTTGCTGTTTGTAAACATTTATGAACGAGGTCATGCCCTAGACCAAATGACAATGATTTACACAAGCAAGACAAAAACAGAGAATCATAAGTAAGAGTATGATGGCACGCCAGAAACCTTGCTAGAAGCTAGTATTACTATGTGCGCATTCCATGACCTATGTTCGACTGTACAACATCTAGGCATATTAGAAGGACACTATATATATCTTCAGAATTGTTAGAGTTTTAATGAAACCTGCGAACCAGTTTTGCAATATCTTGGTCTAAACATTAGTGCGGCCTTTCCATCGCTGACCCCATTTCTATCTGAAATTGAAAGCAATATACTTACCCTCCAAGATTGTCTTATTACGAGAGATTTATAGATCTGTATGGGCACATCTTCCCAATTTCTTTAACCCTCACTAAATTGAAATGCTATATATGCCTGTTTTTGTTTTTTCAAATTCTGCTAGGTATTAGAGTTACTCTGTTATACATGCTTAACTCCATGTTAGTTTTTCTTTCCTATTGATGGTATTAGCAATTTCCTGCTCACTCGAATTATCGTTTGAACTGTACCAATTTTTTCACGTTACTTTCATCTTTGCAACTGCCCACTGTATGTTCCCACCTGCAACAATGCCTTTGGGAAACAGGCACTATTTTTTCAGAGTGGTAGCATGCATCTTGTCCCTGATTGTCATTTTCTTCCTTACAAAATAAAGTAATGAACTGGCCAAGTTGGAATTGCAGATCCATGGTAGCTTTCAGCGCAGAATACATGAAACACATGGGAACCCAAAATTGTAATGACACGTTGCAAGTTTTACATTTTTATTTCACATTGTCATCTTATCAGTTTCTTTTGTTCCTATGTGTCTCATGTATTCTGCGCTGAAAGCTACAATGGACTCCACTTCGAGTAAATGTGGCATCTGGACACCTTGGAACAGCAATGCATCACATTAGTACAATTTAACATTGCCTGTAAGGCCCCGTTAAATAAGTGAACAGCAAGATTATTGTTAATGGCACCTACAGATACAGGATGGCTGGCTGAAGAAGCCTGGTTAATTATATTGCAAGCATTAGCAAAAAAAGCTGTCGCAGTTTCACCCAAAAGGCAAAGCATCAATTGCAATAGCAAATTTGTAGAGAGCTATACGGAGTAATTATAGTAGCTTTATCAGCTGTATAAACTTGGACATGCAGCAGCACCGGCAACACGCAGAACTGTTGTCGACGCCGTCGGCGTTTTGCCTGCGTTCGCACAAAACGCGTGCGGCATTGGTGACTGTTGCCGGAGCCTCTGGGGGCGGCTCGGAGGTTTTCGACATCAGAACGGGACACTAGACGAGCTGCGTCGGAAGTCTTTACCACCTTCTCACCTCACAACGTTTTGATATGAATACGCACTTGGTGCCGCAGCTAAACGTCGCCTCCCCCCCCCCCCCCCCCCCACGGCCTTTCGCGCGTCGGAAGAAGGCGCGTTTGCTCTACATATATGGTGATTGTAAAGGAGGAAAGAGACGCCTACTTCTGCAGCCCTTAAGGGAGCACGGTGCAGAACGCGCGTTTGTTCTCCGCCGTGGGTTCACTCCCCGTGAAAGCGCGCGTCCCTCGCGCCCTTTCACTTGCACATACAGCGTTCAGCGCTCGGCAACGATTTCATCTCCATTGACGTCATACGGAACCTCACGGCAACGGCAGAAATCTGCTTTGGAGTGTCCATATAATTGCTATCGCAATAAAATATTCTCAAGTGGTTAAGTACCCTGGTCACCATGCTTATTTAGGTGCCACTGCTGCCTTGCACTGAAATATGTAGAAATACACTGTGCACAGAATGTTGTGAACATACACAGCACTTTCTAAAACACCAACAGTCACAATCACCAATTGTAAATGTTGCAATGGTCCGATCATTACAAGAGGCAACAAATTGACTTGCCAAATTTAAAACTGAACGGAGGGACCTCGGGCATTCTATCAACCCATAATTAATTCAGATTAAACTATTGTTACCTCTTTTGATGATAGGCTAATGTAGATATTAACATTACTTGGATGACTTAAAAATAAAACAAATGATGTATGAATAGGTGGTCTTCATCAAAGGCACAGTCATTTCAGGAAAAACGTTTATTCTATCACAGCACGGTGAGAAAGAGAAGGGGAAAAAAAATTCACATCTTCAGATGACCAGTGTAATTTTCAAGTCGCCCACATTCATGTCTTGATAGGCTCTCCTGTTCCGTCAACTTTGAACCCCTGCTTCTCAAGCTCCGCTCTGCAAAGTGTTAGAAGAATTCATTAGCACACAAATCAGCGTGTGGAGAAACTACACCGCGTTACGTCATGCTCACATACCGGAGTTGCTGACTGAAGTCATCTTCAATGTTGTCATCATCCCAGTTGTCTTCCCAGACGTTCACGTCTTGGGAATCTTCGGCTTTTGCCGTCCACTCTGCATGCAAATATATAGCCCGAATCATGAGACGATGGAAGCTATTAGTGGCTTGTTTACATTTTTTTGACTTAGTTTAGAAAAATAACAGAACGAAAAATGTAACCTCAATTCTTTCGAGTACCACACGCGTTAATACTCGTTCTCACCCCATGAAATATTTTTTCCGGAGAATGTGCTCGGACAATGCAGACCGCCCTAAGAATTCTACGTAGCACAGCTGTAACTATGAGCGTCGATTCCAAAGAAGGCTGAAGCTACAACGCAACCACAAACCAAGGAGTATATAACGTAAGGCAAGCAGATGATCGCCTAGAACGCCGATCCAACGACGATGGGTTATTCTGCCGGTGATTCGACCACCCGTTGTTTCTCTACGTCACTTTTCTGTAGAGGCACCTCTACCAGGCACCACATCTTTTTTTACATTCCAAAGAACGGTCTAGTCATGCACAACACGTAGTAGAGCACGCATACTCATGGCGAGGAAAGCATGACAAAGCGAAATGGTGCTACCCGATATTCAGCTTCATCTCAGCGTGACAGCCGTATAAGGGCACAGAAACATTCTTTTATGTTTCATGTCATGGTCTAGACCTCACCTTCAGTAGGAAACTCCTCAAACTCGTCATCTTCTTCGAGAAGTCCCAGATCGACCTTCGCTTTCGCGTTCTGGTCAGCCATTTTGCAAAAACAATCGATTCAAATGAAGCGATGCATTCTGGGAGGCATGTATGGTCAATTCAGCCTTACATTTGCAGTCGTCATTCGCCCACTTGTTGAATCGATTACGCGTGCACTTTATAGTTTACTTCTTCTCTAAAATATTTATTTAAACAATTTTAAATGTTTTATTTTTTAAGTTTAAATGTTTGCAATGTGAGTGCTAATGTTTTTTTTTGTTTTTTTTTTTTTTTTGCATTTAATATCACACCAAAACTGGCCGAACTCGTTTTCCATGGCTCCGTAGTTTCACTTTTGCCGGCGCGGGCCATGTGCTTACTGCTGTTCGCGGCTTTCGTTTGAAGAAAACGAGTTACCTTTGAAATTATTTCGTCCGTGCGAGTTCGCGCAACTTGTTGATGACATTCGCACGCGTGATTACTATAAGAAGTTTTAGTAGCACCACCGAGAGGCAGTTGTGGAAGGTGATCTTTTACGGATCAGACAGCTTCTCTCTGAAGTCTCTCCAGCTCTTGAACAAAAACAGGTACGCTACTTAATTAAGCCACCGGCTAGTGTTAAGCATCGTGACGTTACCGTAATAACACACCTCCGCGATAAAATACCACAGTCGTGAGAACATGCTTAATATAGTTGGCCAACAACAGCAGTGCTTGTGCTACCTTGAGAATGTCGTTCTACTATCACACTGAACGTTGGGGGATTTTTGTTCTCTTATCTGTTTAGATCTGTTTGATAATCTTGAACGCACAAACTGGAACTGCAGCTAATGTTGGCAGTACAATACCAAGTGATATGCAACTCACATCCATTGGACAGCAGTTGGACAAGATGGAGTCCCGCTTTTGCCTTGTGTTGTGCTTGTTGAGCATTCGTTAGACTCTTATATACCCAAAGTATATATGCTCGTCCACTTCAGCGCTTGGTTGCGTTCAGATCCTAACGTTCATTATGGATACTACCTGTCTTGCTATATCAGTATTTCGCCTCCATCATGGGTGGATATTCTTAGGTAGACAGACATGGCGTGAAATGTTTGCGGGTTGGCGTTGTCTTTTACATGAAAAGGTCGGTCACACTGAAATGCTTACGTCGCGTTTCCCAGCAGCTTGCTTCAGTCAGGCACTGCCCGAATCTATAGTGCCTGTCTTTATTAATTGTTATACATATATAAACCCTTGCAGGAATTGCTGTAGTGTCTCATCGTCCGTGACTCAACACCTGCAACGGTCTGCCTGATCCGTTCATAGCATTGGCAGCTGTTAGAATACACCATCGAGTAGCCCTTGTTCCTGGGCACAGCCACTACAGGTGGTGAATGTCCGCTGTAAGAGCCGGAGTAGCACACTTCGGGCAGTTCACAGGGCCTTCAGGTGTTAGACCCCAGGCCCATGGTGACGGAAGGTGTAAAGCCTGCCCCAGCCCGTATTCTCCGAAGAGAGATTACACGCACATACCAAACAAGCACTACAAGAGGCTTGAAGCAATAGCCAGCTGCTTCCTGTGAGAACATAACATTGGGCAGCAAATATTACTTACACTTCTCTACTGTACCACGTACTAGACTTCTCCAATAAGCTGTCATCACGCCAACTCATCGTGTAGTACATATCCTGACCTCTATCATAATGAACTCGAGTTGAGGCTGGCTTAACTTTTACTATCACTGTGCTTTAGAGGAACTTTAAGCACTTTGATTTTGGTTTCTTGATTTGCAACCATTTGAAACAGGCAAAGTTTATCCATTCCTGACTTACACATGGTAAAGCTGATCGCACCTTGGATGTGTGGCACTAGCACTGACATGTTGGCCTCTTAAACCTCGCGGTGGCCCTTCGAAGCTGCAAAGAAGCCTCCGTCATTTACTCGGACTCAAGAACAGCCATCAGAACCTTCTCGGCGGCCCTCGTCTCTAGTAAAGCAGCTACGGTTGTCAACAAAATCTTCCAAGAACCGGGAGGAGACAATCTCACGTCCCCACACGTCACATGGTTCCCGGCCCACATGGGCAACATTTCCGGACCTCCTGACTGTAATCTGAACGAGCGGGCACACCAACTGGCGCGAGAACTCACATTCCGCGTCTGCGGTCCGCCCCCTCGCTTCAACCCAGCCTGCAGGGATCTAGACAACAAAGACCCGCTCGTATCATACCACGAAATCACTTCAAATCATAGGTTAGCACGAATTCTTGCTCCTCCTCACCAAACCTCAAAAAAGCACTGGCCGTCACTTACAGACAGTTGCAGGCTAGGACATACATCATACCAACAACATTAAGTAGGATCAACCCTGACCTTCCTACTGCATGCCCACACTGCGGCCACGAATACAACAACTTCGAACACATGCTCTGGCTGTGCCCTGCCAACGCGGGCACGGACTTTCCTGACCAGTCCTCCTGGGACTCAGCGCTCAGAAGTAAAGAGCTCATCGCTCAGCTCAAGGCTGTCCAGAGGGCCCGGGCCGTCGCCGAAGGACTCTGTCTACCGGCCCCGACCTGGGTGGAGCCACCGGATTGATTGGCGGGCCCCCCGGCCCCGCTTTAATTCTTTCTCCTCAGGACCTCAATAAAGTTCGTAGCTCACTCACTCACCTCTTAAACCTTTAAAATGACACCACATATGAATACATGAAAAAGATCATTATATTCTGAGCTATTGCGTGGCAAAACCATAATCTGATTATGATGCACGCCGTAGTGTCGGTGTCCCCAATGCATGGGACATGGTTGTTTTGCATTTTACCTCCATCAAAATGTGGTTGCCGCGACTGGGATTTGATCCCGTGACCTTGTCCTTCGCAGTGCAACACCATAGCTGCTAAGCCACCATGGCTGGTGAAAAAAATTTAATTTTTTACCTAAATGTGCAAAACACACTGAGGAGAAGCATAATCAATGAAAAGAAGAATATTTAACATTTTCAGCAGTAGTGGGTAAACACCAGGCAGAAAACTGGATATGGGCTTGACCCAAATCCACCTATGGCTTCGTTTGGAATTTGCGCAGACAACTCTTGGTCATATGTGAACCGTAGGTGTACGTTTCATTTGTTTTACATTGTGTGTGGGACACCACTGCAGCTGGAGATTTTGCGTCAATCTGTTCCTCTGACCGTGCTTGCAAAATAGAGTTGCATGCCAGTCTTCTTCCTCGTCCTGTGTTCCTGTTCTAAACCAACAAATGACACTTGCTGCCTGTCATTCAGTGTTGGCCAAAGACATTTAGCCAGAAACTTCCTACTCAATATAGAAACTAAGCAAGAAAAAACATTTTCTGGTATGTTGCATGTAGGCCACACTCGTCAATAAAGGATTAAAGGCTTCTACGCCTGTTTGCTTGTGTTGGAATGCCTGATGCATATTTTGCAAATGCTTACAATGTACTATCATGGACAAGCGAAATGCAAGCAGAATGTACGTTACAACATGTTTCTGGGCTAATTGGTTCATACTTGCAGGTTTAACAAGCACATACCTTAGATGGGACAGTCTCTTATGGCTACATCACTGTCCTGTCTAATATGTGTGCTTGTTAAACCAGCAAGCAAACAGGATGGTTGAAGCATGAACGTAAAAAGTGCCAAAATTTCACTGGTAGATTGTTTTACAAGGTTCAACTTAGTTTTCTACTACATAAAAAGCTCTGTAGCATGTCAAGACTGTATGACAAAAATATCTATTCTCTGCCTGAAGCACAAACTTGAAATCTTGCTATTCTGACCTGAATTTTGCCATGTGCTTTGTGTTGATGAGTTTCACTTTGCCAGGGAGTCAGAGTAGACTTTAAATTTTTGTCTGTTTCGTTTATTCAGACTGAAGAAGACGGATATACCCCAAGTTGTTCACTCAATCAAAGTTGTGTGTCCAAAGGTAAACCTTCTCACTCCTTGTTTTGTTGTGTTGTTACAACCTGCAACAACAACTTTGTGTTGTTGCTCAACATTGTAACCACAGCACAGGTAACAAGCCTGGCTGAGGCTATAGCGACAATAGGAGGCCCTGGACTTCAGCAGATAATTTTATAGCTATTCTGTCTAGCAGGCAATATTAAAATTAATTAAAATGTAAGATTTAACATCCGAAAACTGCACAGCATGCTACCAGGGATGGTTTTGTGGGGGGCTCTGGATTAATTTTGACCACCTGGGATTTTTTAGCGTACAACTAAGTCAAGTAAGCGTACAAGTAAAATCTAAGTACACAAGCATTTTTGCATTTCACACTAGTCTGAATACAGCCGCCATGGCCGGGAATCGAACCCACGACCTCGTTCTATGCAGCAAAATGCCTTAGTTACCAAGCATTTAAAATTTACTTCATCATATTTGATAATTAATTATACGAATGTTTGACTTTACCAGTTCTACTAAGCCTTACTTCATCTCTCACGTCTGTGTGAGAAGATGTGTCAATCTTGTCTTTTGTACAAATTACACCTTGTGCACACTTGGGTTTTTTTTTATTTGCTTTTCTTATTTTTTCTTTAGCTCAAGGGCCCAGTTTCGGATTATGCACTCAAAGAAGATCTTACAGTCAGTGAGTGGCCTTACAGTGTGCCTGTCGACACATTTGATGTTGGAGTTGTGGTGTCATTTGGCCACCTGATTCCTGCTAGTAGCATCCACGCATGTAAATAGTAAGTGTCACATTGTTATTATTTAAAAATGCAGAACATGTCTGTTGTACGCTATCACTCCATATCAGAGTACATCAACCCAATGTATCCAAGTTTCATCTGTGATTTCCGTTGGTTACTACAAGCCTAGACATTGTTGTACTGCCGCGAGATTGAATATTCACGACTTCGATGCTAAGCCAAGGTGGCTGTCAACAATTCATACTTCACACTTGCCCTAAAATGAATGTTGATAACAAGCTTGAATAAAAAAAAAATTAAGGGATGTGCGAATATTCATTTTTAATACCAATCTAATAGTCTTCGCCATTACATTCATATTCAATTAGAGAATTCACTATTAAAAATTGTAAAATATTAATTTCTGTTTAAATATAAGGGATAAGAACAGTTATTGCAGTAACAGTTATTGGATTCTGAGAGAGAGAAAGTGATGCAAGTCAGGACGTTATGAATGATTCTGTAGCAGGAGAGCTGGATGGTTGTTGTGCAGAAGTACAATTTCCCAAGTGAACGCACAGGGCAGTTACTACTGCTCAATAGTTTGCCGATCATTCAAAAAGGATGTCTTCCCTTTTTTTGCAGCTTATATAAAATTTTTGTTTTAGGCAAACAATTTATTATTTCGTCAGTCTCACCACGTTTGCATCCTGATCACATCGGTGATGTATTACGCTTCTCTCTTTCAATGAAGACAACACTCACGTCCACTTGCCAGCGTGCTATTACTATGTTTCATTACTGTCATTGTCATAGTGCACTGGATAACTGAAAGCAGTTTCTCATATATAAGCAGCTCGAACATCTAGATGTTCAGTTGCAAACGGCCTTACATGCACGTAACAAGTGATCTAAATAATCATCTTTTAACAGCAGAGCTGTTTCAGCCAGCCATAATTCGTGGTTCGTATCAAGAAACTATCAAGAAATAACAGAAAACCTTGCTCGCCAAGGCAGGATTCTAACCCGCATACCCACGTTCCCAAAGCGAGCATCGTAGCCACTAGGCTATACAGCCACACTTGCAGAACATGCATTTATGCGAACCGTATGATTGCGTTCGAGTGTCGTCGTCTTCGTCCACAGCTGGCGCGTTTGCACGCTCGTGCTCTGGGAGGTGAAGAAGATGTTTTGCGCGCCTTGCTCGGGAGAGCGATAAAGAAAATGAGAGCGGAGAGAGAGAGACGCATTCACGGAGCGGGTCTGCTGGAACGCAGTGTCGGTGTTGCAAGCTGTGCTATGCAAGGCACAGTGACAGCTGTAAGTCCGAGACGCGCAAAAGGAAGTTATCATCATCATGAGTAATAAGATGAAAAATTAGTGCGCACTTCCGAAAATGCTGGGCTACGATCGCCCAGCTTTGCTGTGTCAAGCATTGCGCGGCAGAGTGCAAGGTTAAACATTTTTTTTTAGGGGCGAAGCTCCTTTGGGTTTGGGTCTGTCCCTCCTCTGTAGTAGTAGTAGTAGTAGTAGTCGTCGTCATCGTCGTCGTCGTAGTAGGTAGCCACGTCTACTTTTATGAAAAAAAATTCAGAAAGTTGTGTCCGTAGCGCGGAATCGAACCAGGGACCCCTCGCTTCTGAGCGCGCGGCGCTAACCACTACGCCACGAAGCGCACATTTACACACGCACCACGATGACAATAAATACCCAACATTAACGAAAGACTGCGCGTTTCTAACGCGTTTGTGCTAGCGTCCCCTTAAGCGGGAGATGGTGCAATTATAATGAAGGGCGCTGTTATAAAATAGGAATGACGTCACATATGGCGCGCATCATTGGTGGAAGTCAATCGTTCGATTTAGTGCGGCGAGACTGGGCGAATTACACGGAAGATTCACGGTTTACCGATGATTCTCTCCGGAGCTTCGCCCATTTATCATCATTCACCCCGTGGATATGCGGTGTTTTTTCCTTATAAAATGAACTCTATGCGACATTTTTTTTTTTTACATTGTTTAAAAGGAGAAAATATTCCATATTGTATTCGAGATTCAGAAGTAGTTCTTCTCGAATATTCATATTCGATTCAGAAATATCGCTGTTCGAACACCCCTGCTTTTTTTAAGCGCCTATTAAGGCAGCACTTGTCTTCAGGAAACATTGAAAAAAACTGATCAAAGAGCTGGACTTGCCTACATGTCAGAAAGATATAAAGAACAGGAGTAGGAATCTCCTCAGTTGAACTTTGTTTGTATGCTTTTTGGCCTTACACTATGAAGGTATGCATTGCCTGTACAACCTGACGTATTCATTATGTTGGAGTACTGACACAAAATGCTTGACTTATTCGATAGCTCTCAACCCAGTAATTACGCTATAGAGACTCCATCCTGCAATGGGAATTGAGGCTCTACAAATAATTAATTACGTTACTGCTTAACGCAACCAGGTTTTAATGAGCACCAAATGCAGCGCAGCTTCGGACGTGAAGCAGGTCACCAAAACCTGATGTGTCTGTCTTGTGGTACTAGACACCACTGATATGTACACACACACTATGACCGTACTGCCGGAAGCTGAGACCATTCAGCACTCAACGGAATGAAAGGGGAGAGCGTCTCCCTGCATTTCCAAAATAAGCACACAATTGGAAGGGCCAGTTAGCCAGTTTACACTGCGACAGTCATTGTATGGCCTTCAGCCACTGCACAGGGCTGACTGGTGCGCACTTGAGTTGTTAGTGATACCACGTGACCGGCACCTCCGGTTTCAGTGATGTGAATATTCTCCTGCTTTACATTCGAAGCTGCGCTCACTTGGCATGCATTTTAAAATTAAATTATTTGTGGCACTCTAAAAGAATTAAGGTGTCATACCAAAATTATAGTCAACTGCTACCTATAAAACCAGAAAAAATTGGAAGCAAAATTTTCATGTCAGTACTCCTTCAATGAAACACTAAAGGCAAATATGAAGTCAATGGGGATTGTTAAAATGCCATTCCAGAAACTCTGCAGCGCTTGTTTCGTGCGCTGCAGAGTTTTAGAGAAAATCACATCTGGAGGCTCTGCGTACCTTTAGCGCAATTCAAATCGCCCGCCCCCGAGCAGGGGAGTGACACCCTTTAGTGCCGTTGGTGAGTAAAATGGTGCCCAACGGACGATGCTCCGATTTTATTGCGCTAAGCGAAAATGCGCGGCCATGAAGAAACCGAGCCAGGACAGACCGTTGTATTTGGCGCTGCAGCTGCTCTTGGTCAAGTGGTGTGGACCGTTTGTGCATCCCGCGACATCCCATGGACGTGTCATTCTCTGCTACTTGCGAGCCAGCAAAACCAGCGCAGTGCTATGCGACAACGAAACTACTCAAATGTGAAAGCGCGGATGGCACAGAGTCTAGTGAAAGAAAAACTTTTCGAGCACCTGCATCATTGTCATGCGTAATGTCAATGAGTTCTTTTTTCTAAAAATCGAATAGAACTGGACAAGTAGCATTTTCTTCAATCTTGTAATGCATAATGCAAAGC
The DNA here is from genome assembly GCF_013339745.2 of Dermacentor silvarum. NCBI lineage: Eukaryota > Metazoa > Arthropoda > Arachnida > Ixodida > Ixodidae > Dermacentor > Dermacentor silvarum. The sequence continues at coordinate 132,955,655 of NC_051159.1, read as the reverse complement.
ACTGATCTCTTTACTACGAGTGGTTGAGTGCTAGTGACAGAATTATAATGAGGAGTGCCTACGTCATCAGGCCAGTACCTGAACGTAGTGGGAGAGTTTCAAATCGTGTCCTACATTTACCTAAATTTCTGAATTACTAATTGTTCGCATTAATGTTGACGTAGTAGACTTTCTTGAGCATTATTCTATTGCTTGATCTTGACTTAATATTTGCCTTTAGTGCCCCTTTAAGAATGTAATTTTAAAAAGCAGCAGAGTTTGCTTTGTGTGAACTCATTGCTTCTTGTGTTGTGCCTTGTAGTGGGATGATCAATGTCCACCCTAGCCTGCTTCCGAGATGGAGGGGAGCTGCTCCTCTGGTCCACACTCTTCTCGCTGGCGACACCGAGTCTGGCATCTCTGTGATCACAGTAGCACCAAAGAGGTACAGCAAACACTTATTGGACATGAACACTCATTTACGTGGGGCTCAAGGCTTCTGTGCTGCCATGTTTAACCCTTTAAGCCCCATTCTCGAGCTGTACTCACCTTACCAATTAGTGCCAATATCACCAAGAATGAGTCCTACTCGTCCATGCCGCAGTTTCTATTGCTTTAATCACCGTGAACAAGTCGTGTGTCTGCTCATCCCAACATCTATTGCTGAGTTTGGGCACTTGTACATATTATTTTGTAGTTTACATTTGTTTTGCTGTCATGCATTGAGAGAATATTATTGAAGACCTTCTATGGACTTGGGAAAAAACTGTCTTTCTCAAAGCACTGTTTATTATTCAATGTCTTCATTGAGCAGCAAGAATAGAGTGTATGTTTAATATTTTTTTCAATGAGCACACTACGTGCAAACCCTCAGGCAAAAAATAAAATTTTTATCATTTTTTGCAGTTTTCCGGGAAAGATTTTGGTAGTCAGAGGGTTAATGGTGAAAAAACAGTGCAACGGAACATAAAGGCAACAAGCATGAAAGGGACTACAAGAGTGTCAACCCTGCGCTAAATTTAATTTTACAAGAACATGCATGGTTACATTTAAGGTGATTTTCCACTTCATCGAGATGCTTAGAAAAATTTAAATCTAGAATCTGCCACATGTTTTGAGGGCATTAGACTACTGTAACTGTGTATTTTGGGGACACCGTTTCTTTGACAAGAAATGGCCATTTGCACATCGTGCACTGTCAGTGGCATGTATTAACTACCTGCGGTGAGCGAAGTACTGTCAGCAGTTGTCACAGTAGCTGATGATGACTATGACTAGATGCCCCTTTTAAACGGTCAGTGGCATGTGCCGCCACACTCCAGGGTATACTATTTAAGTTCATATGCAACTTCGATATCATTAGACATGTTTTACTTCCAACTCCTTGCTACCTATAATAAAGGCACGATTAAATCATTCTGAGACTACATACCAATTTTTATTTGACATCACTCTGGTTCTCTACCTATGCACCACCAGTATTCCACACATCTCTTCCTTATGTTCACTGCACTAATGTTTACCCGCACATTACTGTCTTTAAACACCAAGACTTCATGGAGACTGACCACATTTTTATCTGCTTTTAGATGTATATTCTGATATTCTGACAAGGTATGCACAATTGTCTCCACAGCAGTTCTGCATGCTATGCATGTTTCAACTTCTTTGGTAAGCCTCCTTTTATACAACAGCCATGCAGTGCCCTCGGGTTTTGCTCGGCCATGTTACATTGACATGTCCAGTCAGTAACAATGAAGGTGGAGGTGGATGAGAGGGTGTTTGTGCTTTGAGGAATGCCGACATTTTCGAGCTTGGTTTGCATTGAATGCAAGGTGTTGCTGCACCGTTAACGCATGAGTCTTCTCTTGAACGATCGCTCTCTTGCGTGAACACAGAACACTGCTGTTAAGAGGTTAAAGCACATTCAAATGCAAACTACCCTGTATGTTCTTCTACACTTTGGTTTCCTGGTTCTTATGATTTAATTTAGATTTACTTTCATTTAGGTTCCATTGCATGAGACCTGGATTGTACTCTGCTAGAGATATTTCTGAAAGAAGCGTAGGCTGAGTCCCACGTTAAGCTCCGGGTCAGTGTGCTACTCAATTGGACAGATGCCTTGACTTTTCTCTTGTGCAACTCTTTAAGCATTGTGGAAATAGATACTACTGGCATTAGTGCGCTTTATCTATGCACACTATTAAACAATTGCAGCAAATTTCAGTGCGGTGAATAGGGGGGGGGGGGGAGGGGGGGGAACTATAAACAACAACCAAGATAATGCATGCACTGGCATGCTGCGGGTGTGTTCAAGACAGGGTGAAAGAATGTATCGTTTTGCAAATAAGCAAGCTTCTTTAATGTGAACTGTCACAGAAGAGTGGCTGACTGACCATGTGATGCCCCTAATTTTGATCTTGCATGCCTGCGGAAAATAGTGCTGATATCCCAAAATTTTTTTACCTTTTTCAACCAGATTTGACACGGGCAAAATTTTGGCTCAGAAGACTGTCACCGTACCTCAAGGAATCCACCTCGCGGAGTATACCAGCATGATGGCCCAACTTGGTGCCAGCCTGGTAGGTGCAGCTGCTTTGCATGGTTTTCTTTAGTGAGCAGTCATAGAAAGCCGTTTTCCATTGATTGTCATGCATACAGTGCTGCAGTAATAGTACAAAGTGAGGACAGTATATAACAGTGTGTTTCACTGCTCTGCCTGCTTGGGATAATTTGCATCTAGGCCTGTCTTGCAGTGCTTTGTTGCCCACTGGGGTGGCTCAATTGGTTTTTGCTTTGTTTTTTGTTGTTCTACTGAGCACAAGGTCGCAGGCTTGAATCCCGGCTGCAGCTAGCCGTATCTTGGTAGGGTCGCACTGCAAGAACATTCTTGTACTGAGATTCCAGTGCATGACAAAAAACCCTGTTTGGTCAAAATAATCTTGAGCTCTTACTGCTGCATACCTTATCTCCAAACTGGGCCATTCGGTTGTGAAGTCCGATCAGTTCGTTATCTTATTATCAGTCTGAAGTAATCCTTCTTTCTCAATAGTGTTTTTGTAATGTGTCATATGATTCGTTCACATTGCATTACAAGTGGGCAACGAAAGAAACGGAGCTCTTGAGCAGGTCAAAAGTAGATGACACAGAAGAGTGCTGATGTACTACAAGTGCCAGTGGCTACCTACTTGTCCTCCTACTTACAACATACTTAAAGCAACTCTAAAACTATGTAGTGCTACATTTAACTTTTGCTTTTAAAGCTTACTCTGAAACGATTTTGGCGGTTGTGTACAAGTGTACATCTGATCGGTTGGGTACAAGTCCTTCTGATCACCAAGAGACAGATTCAAGTGCTCTCTGTAAAGTGTTAACAAAACAATAATTACGATCAGTGACCAAGTCAAGTGATGTTTCGGAACCCGTACGGGTTCCTTGTTCACAATGCCCGGACAAGGCATCGTGGTCAGTTTATATGCGTATCACGTGACGTAGAGAGTGAAGGTAAGCTTGGGGCAAGGTGCTATCGGTCCTGTTGATAGAGTTTTTTCTGTCGCTTGTATTTGCAAAGATTCGAGCAGCAGCCTTGTGGTCACATTCTTTTCTTTCCCGATGATTGAAGCATTGTCCCATTTTATTGTGTGATTGCACTTGTGCATGTGTTCCGCCAGTGTGTTCGACACATTATGATTTTTCTCGACATCGCGTTATGATATGCATATAAACTGACCACGATGCCTTGTCCGTGGCATTGTGAACAAGGAACCCGTATGGGTTCCGAAACGTCTTAAGACTTGGTCACTGACCGTAATTATTGTTTTGTTAACATGCTACCTGACCAGACAAGGTTTCGTCGAATTCTTGACTCTGTGTAAAGTGCGTAATTTATTATTCAGTTTTACACACCTACATTGCTAGTGATCACAGTGGCGCTGCTCCCCATATTTTCAGCCACCTCTGCCCATTCTACGTAGAATGGGCAAGTGATGTCACTTAGGAAGTGATCCGATTGGATTCCCACAATGCAAAAACGGGAATGCTTGAAACATGCTGGTCCATTAGGCTTATTTTTAATAGCATGCATATGCATACTGATTTGCATACCGTTAAATATAAATACAAAAATGCAATAAATGTAAACATTTCTTGGAACCAATGGTGCACTTCTGCCTTAGAATGTCGATCGTTCGCTACAGCTGTTGTCTGTAAACGTGCATTTGTGCGTGCGTACCTTTCTTCCAAAAATTTGGGCTTTGTGGAAGTATCGTGAGGCTACACCGAGGAAGGTGGGGAGTGAGAAAGAATGTGACAAAGGTTAACACTAGTGCAGTGGCAATGACAGCCAATGGGTTGTGGAGGGGTTCTCACATGAAAATAGTTGCAACAATGTCTTGTTTGGTGGCAGGAACCTGAATGGTACCAGTGCTTTACATGCTTGTTTTGCACTACAGATGTGTGCAGGGATTGAACTGCAGTGACTGCATGCTGTGGAGTGTAGAAGATGCGAGCACCACACATAAAGTTCATTATGAGACCGCCATCATCATAGCAGTGAGAAATACGGTGTAGGAAAGAGACGCGGGAACACGCTCGGTTAAAGTCAACCAAAGTAGACAACATTGGCGTAACCACATGACTTTGTGCCCAAGGATGTAGGACGAAGCCATGGCTGCACAATGTAAAAGTTGAGGCCGAACGCCATGGCTTGAGAGGAGGGTAATGTTTAACCACTGGTAGCTGTTTTATTATAGCGTGCTGATGCAAAATTCTTGTGAGAAAGCATTTCTTTATAGATCCTCTTTATGCATAGCTAGTACTCTTAGATAAGACAAAAACTGTTTCAGGGACCCTTTAAAGTGGTTGACTCATGCTACTTGTCTAGCCATGCAAGGGATTAAGTAGTACTAATGCAAAAAGCAACATGTAATATTGTAATCAAGGAAACAGCTAGCTGTCACATCAGGTGCACATCATCAATGCATACTCTAATATAAGGCATTGCCACCTGTATTTTTTCAGCACCTGCCAGCAATGCCAACACCGAGTCACTGAGATGGCCCTACTCTTCCAGTAATTGATCTCAGTTTACGTCGACTTTCTTTTATTGACCGTCATCGCAGGCATAGTGCAGCAGCAGCGCCTGGTGAAAGTTTTCTATGCTGAAGCAACTCTAGCAACAAGTATAAAATGCCTCAAAACGTGGCGCCGCCGGGGTGAACCACTGGCTCCAATGCATTGCATAATGACTGGGCAGGCATTGTAAAAATACATAAGGGTTTGGGTAAAAGAGTATGTGAAACCTCTGTAATATTGTTCTCTCCTTTGGTATTAACTACTGTTGGCATGTCTATTCCTTTTGTACTAAGGGGGGAGACCCGCAGTTGTCTTGCCTTGTCCTGTTGAATTCTGCAATATAGATCTGAATACAGTAAAAGCTCGATGATACGAATCTCACGGGGTCACGAAACATATTCGTATTAGCCGAAATTCGTATCATCGAAACACAATTAAAACTACTGTCGAATCTCGGTAATTCGAACTCGAAGGGGCCCGAAAATTTATTCGAATTAAAAGGACGTATTTTTGAAGTATTCGTGCACCATAGCACGATGCACGAACGGTGCGAGTCGTGAAATATCGCGGCGCGCAAGCGCATAGCAAGCGCGGGCCACGAAACTGCCCACGCCGGCTAACGGTCGCTTCCCGATAACGACAGAAAACGAAGCTTCCGGGAGCGAGCGGGCGGCGCCGGCACACGGGTGCGCGCGGAGACCGTCGAAGGTGAGGGAGGAGGGCGACAGGGAAGCGGATTTAGGCGCGTCAACTCCGCCGCTTCGGTGGCTCCCCTCGCCCTCCCTCTCAACTCCCTCGTAGCTCTCTCACCTTCGACTCCGTGCGCGCCCGCCGCCGTGCTGGCGCCAGCTTATTTTAGCCGCCCCCTGAAGTTTCGTTTTCTGCCGTTATCGGGAAGCGAGCGTTTGCGGGCGTGGCAGTTTCTTTGGCCCGACTGTGCCTCCGCCGCTGCTTCCCTCTGCGCTGCTGCCGCAGCGTGCAAGGTCAACGTGTGACTAGAAAATAGAGGAGAAGGGTTCACTGCCATTTATGTGGCTGAGACGTCGGCACTAGTGTGTGCTAGAATACGGTTGTCTAGAACACTCTAGTCGGCACGTACACGCTTGTTCCGGCGCGATGCAGAAACGGCGACCTTGCACTTTGAGAGAGAAGGAAATTTCCGCCGCGGGTTTTTTTTTTTTTTTTTTTTTCCGTTCCTTCGCGCGCGGCATAGAGGGGTCTCTCCTGAGCTTTTGCTCCATGGCGGTGTCGGAGCAATGCCGGTCGGAGGCGCCGCCGCGTGATTTGGCACGCTGCTAAGAGCATTGTCGGTGCGCGGTATGTTCGAAATAAGCGTGTTCGAATTCGCTTGCTTCGCGTTGACGTTGAACGAAAGGACGTTTTTTATGATAGTCTCGCTGTGCAACAATTGTGCTCAGTGTTGACGTTGCGAGGCCTAGCTCCTTAGCCAACTCCGTCCGCTTCCTCTTGGGATCCTCATCGACCTTTCGAAGAATGTCTAATTTCTCTTTAAAGGAGAGTGCTTTCCGCTTGCGAGACATAGCTCGCTGCGACTAGGCAAAATGGTGCAAACACGAAGAACGCGGCCCGAAGCGCAGCAGCCACTCCATCTGACGGCTCGCAGAAAAGGAGGAAAAGTACAAAAGCCCCAAAAGCGCCACCGCTTCTAACTCTTCGCGCCCAGTCGCGGAGTCCGCGCTGTCCGGCGCCGCGCCTCCGTACCAAAAGAGAAGGAGAGAAAGCGCGTGACTGCGCGCTGTTCTCTTTCGCGGCCGTCGGTGGGGCGGCGTTTATTCGTATCAGCCGACGCAGGCTGAAAATCGATTCGTAACAACCGTTCTCTAGCACGTTGCAAAGTAATGGAGCTCGGCCGGGACCACAAAAAAATTCGTATCATCCGGAAATTCGTATTAGCCGTGATCGTATCATCGAGCTTTTACTGTACCTCCTTCAAAGTGCACCATAATCAGCTTCCACAAAGATAAATGTACGCTAGAAGCAGGCCCGTAGCCAGGAATTTTTTTTCGGGGGGGGGGGGGCACTTGCTGAAGGCCTTGACTATTTGAGGAAAGCACCTATTTTTCAGTAATTATTTTCAATAAAAATGTTGTGTTTCTGTACTTGTCGGCGAACCCTATGCGCATTTTTCGAGGAAGCTGCTACAAATTTGACCACCACGGTTGGTGCTACAAGGCTGATACCGCGGCTAACACAAGGTGATGGTGGCTGAAGAAGGGGGGGGGGGGGTGTCGCAGTGGCGGCAAAGTCGGAAGTGCAGCCGCCCCCTCCCTGTTTATCGGGCGCCGACTGTCGGATGCGACATCCTCTGCTCTTTTGTGATGCTCCGGGTTGCCTAGCGCCGTAGGACATGGGCACAGAAAGATCTGCTCAGTCTTGCACATGGTGAGCAGCTGTTGACAAGTTTCTTTGCGCAGCGGAGTGGCGGGAGCCCTGCTGGAGAACACCCGCCCATCAAAATTAGGGTGGGGAAGGGGGTGGGGGCGGCCCTAGCCTCCCCACCCCTGACTACGGGCCTGGCTAGAAGTTATAAAGCAAAAGCCATAATCAGTGAAGGTTACTTGTTGTTGGTACACCATCTGTTTTGTTGTCTGAAAAAGAAATATGCTTCCTAAACTCTGCAGCAAGATAAACAGTGAGTGTGACGTGGCTTTGGGATTATGTACCTTCATATGTACACATGAAATTGCAATAAAGTTCATATGCTAATGCGCTCCCATATATATCCTTGTGTGCCTCACTATCAGTCCGCATCTTCTAGCGCATCCTCGCCCATTATCTGCTCCATCTGCTCAGGAACTGGTGTGTTTGTGTAACAAGCGCAGCTCTGTTGGAACAGGATAATTTGGATCAGCCCCCTTATGCATTGATTTTTTTCCCAAGACTTCGATAAGTGTTATCATCTCATATTCAAACAGAAACGAGTGTTTGACAATTTATGATGCTGAATTCTCGAATAGAATGAAAGTCATGTAGCAAAGACTATTTGATTCGTCCTAACCACCACTGAGCTACAGTAGCAGCGTTGGCACATTAGTGCACAATGGGACTAGGAAGGAAGGAAGGAAAATAAGAGGCGAAAGGCAGAGAGGTTAACCAGGTTAAGTGTCCGGTTGGCTACTCTGCACGGGGGGATGGGGTAAGGGCAGAAAAGATTAGAAAACAAGAGAAGATTAAAAAGAAAAAAAAAGAAGAAAAAAAACACATCTGTTCGCACAATTCTATAGTTTTTCATGAAGTCCTGTTTCTTTTAAAAAGCGTACTAGTGCTTTTAAAGCAGTTCGTTTCGACGTCGGCTGGGACCAGGGACCAAGAATTCTGGCTTCCGTAAGGGGACGGCTGTCTATCTTGACGAGCGTGGTTCTGAGGACTTTCCTTTGTGCACTAAAACGACGAAAATCACACAGAAGATGTGCTATAGTCTCTTTTCACCCGTAAGTTTCACAATTTGGACTTGTGGCCATTCCCATCAGGTAGGAGTACGCGTTGGTGAAAGCTACTCCAAGTCTTAGGCGACAAATGAGAGTTACCTCCCATCGTGGTAAGCCATGTGGAAGGCGGAGCTTCAGATTAGGATCCAGGGAACAGAGGCGCTGGTTTTTAAAGTCCGTTGAATGCCAGTGGGCTAACGTAAGCTCGCGAGCAAGCGCACGGAGCTTTCTTGCTGCGTCTGTTCTGGACATAGGGAAAGCGACGCAATCGGTACTGGTATGTGAAGATCGAGCAGCTGCGTCCGCTTGCTCGTTTCCAAAGATACCACAGTGACTTGGCAGCCATTGAAAGAAAATGTCATGTCCTTTGTCAACTACCTGATGGTAAATTTCACGTGTGTCCTTGACAAGTCGTTCGTGGGGTACACGGCGTAGTGCAGAGAGCAAACTCTGGAGGGCGGCCTTGGAATCGCAGAAGATAGACCATTTCTGGGGCGGTTCCTGTTCGATAAATTTCATTGCTGCACACAGAGCTGTAAGTTCGACAGCCGTCGTCGATGTCAAGTGCGATGTCCGGAATTTTATTACTGTAGATTTTGCTGGGACAAATACTGCACAATGGGACTAAGTGGCCAGAGGGGCAGGGCTAAGAGTAAGTAAGGCCCAGGTGTGTATTTTTTTTTTTTTTCTTGGGGATTGGGGGGTTCATTTTCTTCCTTTTTTGTATCAGCTGGGTGGATCACACCACTGAAAATCACAAGCCAGGTTTATTGGCACACAGCAAGCAAAGTTTGTTGTTATACACAACATCACATGTGTCACTACTGATGAGGTTTGCTACACGGTGGCTACGGTGTTATGACAATGGTACAGAAAAAAAATATATTTTTATTTATTTTTTAAAGCTGTTGCAGTGCCTTGAAGACCTTCCAGGGCTGCTGTCTCAAGCTCATGAGCAAGGCTCAGATGGAGTGACTAAAGGTGCTATTACCATTCAAAACTAATTTTTACTTCTGAGTGTGCTATTTTGCCTGGGCACAGATTATGATAATCATTATAAAGTGCAAACAGTTTTCCTGAAGCATTCTCACATTGCTGGTAGTTTGACATATGGAACTTTGTTGAAACAGGAAATGCGTGTGTTTGCTCATGTGGGCTTGTGCATGAGTGGGTGTACGTGTGGTGCTGAGAGTGACTTGATGAGTGTTTTATGCGGAGAAACCTTTAAGAAATGCTGCTTTTCTGAACAAAAACACAACTTTTCATGCATGTTTCAGGGGATGGTCAAGTTTGTTAAATACAATCAGAAAAAACATCTAGACCTGGTATATTACTAGATTGCTTTGCACTGAGCAATTCTGACAGCTTTTGGGTTGCTCTTGTTTCCAATGAAAGTTATGGAAGTATGATGCGCACACAACGCCATTACTTGTGTTAGAAGACATGTGCGATGGCTGCAAACAACAGGGAGATGAAACAAGCAGCTGCCTGAAGGAAAGACATGTGGTATGAAAATGAGAAAAAGACGCATAAAAGAAGAGAAGGAAAGCGTGAGATGCGCAGAGTGGAACGGGGACTGTCAGCTGGCAAGTTTGGCAGCAGCAGGATGGTGCCGGTTTGTGGAACATCGCAGACAGCCCCCAGCAGATCCAGGAGGAAGCACTACTGCTCCATAGAATAAGACTGCTCATAGGATGAGCATGGACGATGGTCAAGCCGTGTCTGGTGGGTGGAGATGACTGGCCAAGCGAATTCAAGCCTGCTTCACAACCTGGGCCACGCGGGCCATTGCTGAGGGTCCTGCACCCAGCCCTGCAGAGTTCTCCCGGAGAAAATAGCAGCTACCCATTCTTTGACAGTGCTGATCATGACCACTAAGCTTGGCGCTGATGACAGAGTCGACACGAGGTTCTGCGCTACACCCACTGCCGTGTGCTATGACTATGGTTTAGTCTGAATTCTCATGTGTGGTACTTATAGCTCATTTCTTTTGCTGAGAGTGTTGTGGCAATAGATCGTGTTTGTGTACAAACAGTTTTTTCTTTCATTCGCACCAAGGCTACCCTTGCGTGCATGATACCTTCATAAGAACCTGTCTTCACAGGGTGTTAATGCTAAAACCCAGACCACCTGTAGATTTTACTGCCATATACCGGGTGTTTCTCCCAAGGCTGCCAAAAATTCCTGTTAACAGAGCGCTCAAGATAGAAATGTGATTATTTAGAAACCAAATTGTCGGGAGCCACGGATGTCAGGAAACAGATTATGTGTTCTAATTTTCTGCTAATAAAATGAATGAAATAATTGTTCTGTTTAATTAGCACAGTTACGTAGCTACTGGCATTGTAGAGTTTGCAGCTACTGATGACGTGACCTCATATAAGTTTTAAAATTGCGTGAAAAGTCCTTCTCCTAGGCCCTACAGCAGGAGCAAGTTTCTAAGTTTTTCAATGGGAAACAGACTGGGTGATGAAGGAGCACAGGAAACTACATGCACAAGAAACGTCAGCTGTTGACGTCTTCTAATGTCTCCCAGTCTGCGCTATGCAAACCTAGCCATCTTTATGATTTTGACGTGGTGATTACTGCTGGTGACATGTATACCCGCGCCAGCCGTGCCACTGGTCATGCTGACTGCACCGGACTATAAACTGTATAGCGTAGAATTTTTGCCGGCACAACTTAACTACGCAAAGCCACTGTGCGCGCGCTGCCAACATACTAGCACAAGTCAGCATAAAGACAGTGTTTCGTTGAACTCTTGGAAATTGTGTGATTGCTGTAGAGGTAAGTGCAAAAGGAAATGGTGCTACTCATGCCACTCGATGTGAGAAAACACAGCCATGCATAGCAATCTTGTACACTGTAGTACATCAAAGGGATGGACACCTGTGAAGTCACTGTGAACTCAACCGTAACTTGAGGGATAGCCTGTGAGTTCAGCATGTCGTAGGCACCAAAATCGGAAGTAGTGGCATCTACATGAACATACAAAATCAAATTTGAACTGCATGTTATGATGACGTTCAATAGGTGGAGTGTTGTGGGCACTGCCCCGCTCCGCTGTAGCCTTAGCAGTACAATGCATTGAAGAAGGAGCGGGAGCACCGCGAAGGGGAGCGAAGGAAGTCTTTGATTGCCAATAACTTCTTTTCTCCTGAACGCATTGAAGTACTTCTTGCTGTAATGTATTTCTGAAAGAGTCTATTTTAACTTCAAATACATTTCACAACTTTGATGAAAAGTGTTTCAGGGCCACTTTAACGCAAAGAATTTGATAGTCGAAAATATCATGTCAGTACTCCTTCAAAGGCCAACCGCAACAAAATTTTGAGCCACGTAAAGAGCCTAGACTTAGATAGTGTATATACAGAGCAGCCTCTGTGCAAAATTTTACGTTATAAAAAGAGTGGGTGTGTCACGAAAGGCTCACAAAAGTAAACATTTCCGATGCTGAAACTGAAAAGAAACGCCACCATTTCCGCTCACCGGAAGAGATGCATGATTCAGATCGCGCAACTCCTCGGCATGACCTCATTAGGCACCACCTGCAACTGGCCGCGGCGTCCTGAAAAGTCTCGGAGGCGATGTGCTAAGACATACGTCATAGCCGCTCAACACCAGGTGCATACGTCATCTGCTTAGGCAATATTTAAACGCTGCTAATAAAAAATAGGCAATTACTAGTCCTAAAGCATCGCCAAGGTTGCTTCGGTACCGCTCATTTAAAACTGATTTAGCCAAAGCAAAATTTTGTGGCAGTCGGCCTTTAAGCATTGCTAGTGAATTTACTCAAGACATCTGACAGTTGCTTGCTAACCTAGCCCATCACATGGTGTTTTCCATGGGATGAACAGCACTCAGAATTGCTCGAAAAGTGCTTTTTAGATCCTTGGCAGAGCTGCCAAGACCAATGCCAACCTCGTGACGGAGCTTCTCAGACAATTCTGAGTGCTCTTGCTCACCCACTGGAAAGCACCAGTGGCTAGTGTTCTAGTGCCCTTTGTCATGTCACGTAAATTTCTTTCAGCTTCAAAGGTTTCTCCATCAATGGGTGCGGTGCACTGGGCTCAGCACACAGCAGACTACATTGACAGATTGTACAGGGCTGTCGGAAACTTTGTAGGTATATGTCCTGCTGTTTCTTAAACTGTTTCCAATTGCATAGTGTCTTTGCTGTGAAGTCTGTTTCTGTGGTAGAAACAGATATTAATTTCTTCCTAATAAAGGCATACAGACTTGTACTTGCAAGTCGAGCTGTTCTTCGTTAATGTGGTCATTATGTAGCGCTTAGGCAGAAACACATCTTAATTTTTTCTAATAATGGCAGAATTGTGCTTGCAAGCCAAGCTATTCACTGTTAACATGTCCATTCCATGATGTTTTGCAGCCATGGCCTTTTTAAATTGACCTTTATGTTTGTAGTAGATGTTTTCATGCTTGTGATAAGCATTTTTGTTCAGCAATTTTTACTGTACTGTACTACTCGAAGCATGGCTGTCTTACAAGCACCCCCTTAATCTTTCTCTCTCCATTACAATGGCAGACGACATTGACCACCTTTTGGCATGGCTGCAAAGTGAAACTGTTTGACATGGTGCCTCCAACACAGCTAGCCACTGCCAAACTGGAGCAGCTTGTGAAGACCAGAAATGTAAAGCCTGGTCACATCTACTATCATGCTAAACGCAAGATACTGTGCATCAAGTGCAAGGTAGGAAGTTCAACTGAAGCCATTTTCTTGATAAAGCCTTTAGAGACAAAAGCTTGCTTCAGCATCACAAGATATTCAACGTGGAAATTGGTCATAACACAGGCTAACTGTCCGGCATTTTTTTTTCTTGATCATACTCATTTCTTTCCCAACATTTTCTGCGGCGGGTGCCCAGACCCTCTAAAAATACGCCGGACTCAAATCTTATCGATTTGATAATAAAGTTTACGTTCTTCTTTCTGCAGGCGTATAAATGCGCCTAAGAGACGAGGATGCTCAACTCGCCCACCTATCTGTGTTGACCAACTGCATTTCTCTAGAGTCATTAGTGTCATCTAGTGTCAACCAGCTAGGCCACCTGGAAGTACCACCGTAATTCCTATTTCTTGCCTTTTCAGGAAGGATGGGTTGCCTTCTCAGCCATTACTGTACGAGGGCACAAGAAAATGACGGCTACAGACTTCAACTGTGGGTTTCTGAGCAAAGTGCCTGAGCATGAACAGTTGTTTTCAGAAGAGAATGTCACACATGAAGAAGCAGAGAATACATGACTAGTTGTGGGTTACGTGTGGAATCGTTTGGTGACCTCATAGTAACTGTGCTCTTTGTGAGAAGGCACTTTTACTATCAGTAAAGCACTTAATTTTACATGTGGGTTTTGCTATTGAAGTCCAGTTCTACTTCTGGGAAGCGAGATCCCTGCAGCTTTGTGCCATCTACAATACAACATCTGTTTGTTCATTCATGTCGTCACCTTTGCTCACCAGGGCTGGTATTTTGTAGCGATGCCTTTCCAGTGCTAATGCCTTTTCACGCTTATCGCGCTTTGTCAGTGGTCAGAGCGACGGTCCGCTCGCATTATCAAGGGGATCAGTCGGCCGTGAGCGGTGGATGATAGGACTAGTATAGAATAAGTCATAAGGCATCGCTACAGAATACCGGCCCAAATGTGATGCTTCAGTTGCTCTCATGATCTTCTGTTGCGTGCTGACAAAGTAACTGCCTCTGCCTGCATCACTGATTTGACTCCACCAATTGGTGTGGCAAAAGGAATCTTTATTACCGTATTTACTCGATTGTAACGCAAGTTTTTTCCAGATTTTTGCTACCTGAAGTTGATCCTCGCGTTACAATCGAATACCGAAATTCAAGTTGTCTAAAAAGTGCAATGATGCACCCAATTCTAATCAACGAGTGAAATGTGCGAGTGAAAGCTCGCGCGCTTTCACGGAGAGCGAACTCACGGCGGAGGTCAAACACAACGTCTCCATCGCGCGAGAGGCCGTGGCGGTATGGGAGGGAGGGAGGGGAGGCAACATTTAGCTGCAGCGCCAAATGCGTATCTTGTGACCGGGTGCAAAGGGAACTGGCGACTCAATCTCCCACGCAAAAGGAGGAAAATGGGAAAGGGAGGGGGCTTCTACTCTGCCAGCATAGCGTACTTGTACTTTGGGCGGCTGAGGGCTGTCGCACGCACCGTATCTTGAAAGCGATCTCCACACGGCTTTCACCTTTGTATGCGCTGTGCTTTCACCACTCAGTTTCCATTGAAGCGATAGACCGCACGAGCCTTCGCTCGCTGCTGCTGGCGCGCTTGCTCACGCCAGGGTTTTGACGGTGGTTGTCTGCGGTCATCGAGTGTGATCTATTCATGTTTTCTTGTTTGCGCTGACACCACGCTTGTTAATTCAGTTAGTAAGCAAATGTGTCCAAGTTTATGCAGCCAATAAAACTACTATCCTTACTCTGTATAGCTCTCTACTAATTTGCTATCGCAATTGATGCTTCGCCTTTCGGGTGAAATATCAACTTTTTCATGCATCTGGTGGTCTCGCATTACTTTTGTGCTTTTTTTTTTTTGCCGGACGCAATAAAAAGTTAGCCCTCGCGTTACAGTATAAACCGCATGCACGTGATCTTGCGCGCGACAAGCGACGCGATGGAGATGGCTGTCGTGTTCCCTTGTCGCCTACAAG
The DNA here is from genome assembly GCF_013339745.2 of Dermacentor silvarum. Classification (NCBI taxonomy): domain Eukaryota; kingdom Metazoa; phylum Arthropoda; class Arachnida; order Ixodida; family Ixodidae; genus Dermacentor; species Dermacentor silvarum. The sequence continues at coordinate 132,940,464 of NC_051159.1, read as the reverse complement.
TCGTACCACATGCGAGCGACGAGACGAGCGACGTCTCCCCGGTATTGCCGGTATGAGGGCAGCAAATACTCGCCGAAACTGCCGTGACGCGTGCTTTATTAATTTAAGTTGATGTGTTTTAGTGTAAAGAGCAGCATAAATATTTATAAAGGTCTTGCACTACATTATTATCTTTGCACGTATCAAAATCTACTCGTTTGCTCGTTCCATGCAACAGTCGGTTGTACTTAACTGATGTATATCCAGTTCCGGCTTCGCGCTATTGGCTAGTCGCTCATAGCACTTCCGGGCGACGAGCGATGAATTCTAGATTTCCAGAACCAAGCGATCGAGCGACAACAACGAGAGATCTGTTCGTGCGCCGGCCCGTTTCGTCGCTCGTCGCCGTCGCGCACAAAATTGCTCTCATGCGGTTTGGGCTTACTTTCGCGGTTTTATTTTTTCTTGATAGACGCAATAAAAAGTCATCCCTCGCGTTACAATCGAGTAAATACGGTATTCAGTATACGCGTACCTGTAGCTCATTGCCTTAATTATTCCGCAATGATGTTGTTTCCAAATACAATACCGATTTATTACACATACTACTTGCACGCGGATGTTAGATGTTTTTGCTTGGTCACTACAAACCGTCAGAAGGAATGGCCTTGGAGGAGCCGGATGTAGCAGTTCGTTCGTATGTCTGGCAGCTTTGGCTGCATCGTCTTCATTTGCCCTGGCAACGTGCAGGTCCAGAGAGCGTGCACTGCATGCACGGCTCGAAAGCCATAGGACTTGGAAATCTATGCACAGCACGCATCGACTGATCAGCAGGCTGCAGGCTCGAGAGTGTTGCACTACTTTCAAAACTTTCTAAGCTAGTGCTCGCTTTTGTGTTTTGTTTGTGGCTTGGTGGTTTCACCCGTGCGGCAGGTCCCCCTTTTCACGGTTTTGTTGTGCCCACAGGGTTCGACAGGATTAGTATGGCACAGGATTCCTCCCCAGGGCCATACACTTCTTAAGAAAGCTGAGTGTCAGGTTGAGGGACGCCTGTGCTCATTTGAATAGCAAGTAGATAATTGAGGGCAGGTCTTAACTTGTTCTCGAGCTTCTTTGTTAACTTACCAAGTTTCTGCCCCATATGTTAGCACCGGTAGAATGCAATGATTGTACACTTTTCTTTTCATCGACAGTGGTAAGCTCCCAGTCAGGATTTGGCAGTGCCTGCCGTATGCACTCCAACCCAATTTTATTCTTTAAATTTCCTTTTCATGATAAGGATCCCCTGTGAGTAATTGACCTAGATAAACATTCTCCTTTACAGACTCTAGAGGCTGACTGGTGATCCGAATTCTTGTTCCCTTGCCAGGCTATTGAACATTGTCTTTGTCTTCTGCATATTCATCTTCAACCCCACTCTTACACTTTCTCGGTTAAGGTCCTCAATCATTAGCTGTAATTCGTCCCCATTGTTGCTGAATAGGACAATGTCATCTGCAAACCGAAGGCTACTGAGATATTCACCGTTGATCCTCACTCCTAAGCCTTCCTAGTCTAAGAGCTTGAATACTTCTTCTAAGCATGCAGTGAATAGAATTGGAGAGATTGTCTCTCCTTGCCTGACGCCTTTCTTGATAGGTATATTTCTACTTTTCTTGTGGAGAACCAAGGTAGCTGTGGAATCTTTGTAGATATTTGCGAAGATATTCACGTATGCCTCCTGTACTCCTTGATTACGCAATGCCTCTATGACATGCTGGTATCTCTACTGAACCAAATGCCTTTTCATAATCTTTGAAAGCCATATAGGGAGGTTGATTGTACTCCGCAGATTTCTTGATTACCTGATTGATGACATAGATATGATCCATCGTAGAATATCCCTTCCTGAAGCCAGCTTGGTCTCTTATTGACTGAAGTCAAGTGTTTACCTGATTCTATTGGAAATTATCTTGGTGAATATTTTATACAATACTGAAAGCAAGGTAATGGGTCTATAATTCTTCAATTCTTATGGATTGGTATAATGTTTGCATTCTTCCAGCTCTCTGGTACACTTGAAGTCATGAAGCATTGTGTATAAAGGGCCGCAAGCTTTTCAAGCATGATATCTCCTCCATCTTTGATTAAATCGACTGTTTAAATCGACTGTTGATTCTCGAGCAGCTTTTCCCTGGGTCATGTCTTGCAAGGGCCTTTTAACTTCATCGCCAGTTTTAGAACGAGTCTTTGCATCCTGTTCATCAGTACTTCGAATGAAAGTAGCTTGGCTGCTCTGAGAACTGTACAGGTCAGTATAGAATTCTTTCTGCTGCTTTTACCATGTCATTGAAATTGCTGATGATATTACTCTGCTTATCTTTCCGTGCATGCATCTTGCCTTGTCCTATGCCAAGTTTTCTTCTCACTGATTTCATGCTGCGTCCATATTTTATGGCTTCCTCAATCTTTCCCACATTATAATTTCGAATATCCCTTATATCTTCTTGTTCATCAGTTTTAATAGTTCAGCGAATTCTATCTGATCTCTTGAGTTTGACACTTTAATTCATGCTTTGTCGTTTCTTTATTAGGTCCTTTGCTACTTGAGAGAGCTTATTTACTGGTTGCCTTGGTGCCTTACCTCACACTTCGCTCAAAAACAAGTTAAGGACCTGACAAAAGTGATGGAACGAAAAATGTTAGGCCTAACGTTTAGAGACGGGAAGAAAGCGGTGTGGATCAGAGAGGAAACGGGGATAGCCGATATTCTAATTGACATTAAGAGAAAAAAATGGAGCTGGGCAGGCCATGTAATGCATAGGATGGATAACCGGTGGACCATTAGAGTTACAGAATGGATACCAATAAGAGAACGGAAGCGCAGGCGAGGATGGCATAAAACTAGATGGGGTGATGAAGTTATTAAATTTACAGGCGCAAGTTGGAATCAGCTAGCGCAAGACAGGGGTAATTGAAGATCGCAGGGAGAGGCCTTTGTCCTGCAGTGGACATAAATATAAGCTGCTGATGAAGATGATGGACTGAGGGCAGTACCATTTTGAACTCGCGACCTCCCGCAGCCAACGCAGACATCGTCGTTTACGAAGTGTGTCAGCTGAATTTGTTAGGTAACACTGACGTCCTTCCAACCTCCGTGCTACACATGCGAAATGCTACACTTGCTACTCATGCGAGAGACTTCCATCACTGCGTGATGTCACGTGGAGCTTACAGGAAACTTCTCTGTCATGTGAATACCACTTTAACTGTAGCATGAAGAGATGCAGTTCTCTCAAAAAGTCTAAGCAATTTTCCATGCTAATTGGGACCAATGTAGGCTGGCACCATCTCTTGTGCTGACATACCAATGCCTCAACTATTGTGCATTGCTGTCATGAGAGGCCAGCCTGCAGCCAGTAGTAATTCGCGAAGTGATGTTATGTTACATGCTAGCACACTTGTATAGTTTAGCCGAAGCTGCTTGGTTCTAGTTCAAATCCAAGCATTCTCATGTGTGGGCAGTTTTGATTATTCCGCAGCTGGTTATACAGTGGAACCTCATTGATACGATTCTGCGCAATACGTTTTTTGGGATTATACGTTTTTTTTTTTTTTCTTTTCCCGATAATACGATTTAGGTGGGTAATACGTTGGATGATGCGATTTTCGGATGATACGCTTTATTTTCCGGATCCCGTGAAGATTGTATGAACGAGATTCCACTGTACTTTGCCATAAGTGATGCACAATCATTGGCGCCTTAGCTATCATAGGTTATTGTCATGATTGGCCAGCACATAAACACCACCAATTCGCCAGACATTCTGTGCAGTCAGTACTGCAAATTCTGCTCAAAGGGCACCTGACAGTTATATGAACATAAGCTGGTAGAAGGTCATGGCGGAATTCGCATAGCTGCCCGTATGCAAGCGCACTTGAGGTGGCGCCAGGTAAGCATGAATTAAATTCTTGAACTGCCTACACGTAATTACTGTTTCAAATGTAAACATATCAGACAGAAATCTGTCAGGCTGTGTGAATTAAAATAAATATAAAAACTCCAGCCAAGCTTGGCGAGGGAGAGCCTCTATGTTTCAAGGCAGCTTCGGCTTCATTTTGAGGGGTGACTGTCTCTTCTCAGAACTTGCCTGGAGGAATTTTCACACGATTCTGTAATGTGCATCACTCCAGCAATTGGTGCACTGCCACTGCATGATATCCAGTGATCCAGAGTTCTCATAATCGAGCTCATACCCTAGCTCTCCAGCTGCTGCTGCACTAAGTTGGTCAGCTAGATGCAGCACCACTGCGAAAGTTTTCAGCAAAAAGTATGAACTCTACTGCCTACAGCACAGCTGCCACCAATAATCCACTCATCAAGCAAACTACTAGTATAATTACAAATTAAAAAAAAAAAAATTGTCTACTTCTATTATATACAGAATCAACTTCTGCACTTTTTTTTTCCAATATATAACTGCATTAGCCACAATCAACTTTTACTGCACACGAGCAACGAGCGATATGCACCTTTTCTCGTGTTTAACTTAAGCATAGTCGAAAACACTCTGAACACATTAGACTTCAGGTAACAGATGTCATCTGAGGCCCTCTAGTTTGAATGTTGGACCAAGGGGTTTGGGTTTCTTTTTTAGGTCATTGTACATGTTAACCGGTTCGTATATGGCACATTGTAGAACTAACACGCTAACTAACTACGTGCCATTCAAAAACTCCATTTAAAATGCTGCTTCTGCCAGGATTTAAAAAAAAAAAAACATCTCTTGCACCATTAACACAAATAATTCAAAAGAAATCTTGCTTATTTGTGCCAATTTTTTATGCAAAAATCTGCTACGATTATTTTATGGCCTGTAGCAACACCGCGTGGTATAGCCTCGATTGTGCACGACATGAGACCGACGGGAAATAGGCAACCTGTGGAATATTAGCCAAGGTAATTTTCACGTTTACTTCTCAGACCAGAGCATATGCACGCAGGAGCTCAGCAGGAACACTAGTGTGCTTATAGTGTGCGTGCGCACAATGTTCATGCCAGCAGCTGAAGGCGGAATGCTGCGGCTAGCGTTCACGGTGTGTCCTCTCCGTTTCGTCGATCGTTTTTGCCATTGAGAAAGGAAACTAGGAGGGAGCATTACGTCACACAGCCAGCCTTGGCAAGCCAACGTCCCGTGAAACCATTCTCTTCGCTTTTCCCTTGAACCCCAACACGTGAACTCGTTAGTGTCTGCATGACCGTGTCTCATTTCAGGAATCGCCAGCCATTTGTGCGCAGGTGCGAGTACGAGTGGGTGCAACACTGCACCCTTTCTTTGCTCGTTTTGTATGCATTTGTCCTTAGATGTGCCGGCATTGTGGAGTGAGGTGGTGTGTTTGTTGGTGATCGCTGTGTCTAAAGGTACGTAGGACTAAGGAGCAAATTGGATTCAAGGAGCAAATGCCCCCAGATTTCCTCTCTCGCACCCACTCGTATCGCACACAAATGGCTGGCAATTCATCAATGCTGAGCTGTGCTCCCTATGGGTAGCAGAAAATACTAGCATCATGTTCCTTTCTCTGAACACACGCATGCACACACACACACTCTCTCTCTCTCTCAGAAGCAATCCTATGGCGGCCTGCAGATAGAAGAAGTTGAAACAAGACAAGGGGCAGGGGGAGTGAAGACAATGAAGAAATGTGAGATAGAACACAATGGAGTCTGTGTTGTGCAGGTTCTAAGTGCAGTTTTATTACATATATATATATATATATATATATATATATATATTATGACGTCTCTGTTGGCACGACGTTTATTCGGCTTGAGTACTCGGCATCGAACCAGCAAAGGCACACACCCAATGAGGATGATCACACGGAACTGAAGATGAGGATCGAGCAACATAGGATGATGATGATAATATACAGATGAAGACGTGCATAATAAACGCCCGCACAATTTTTTTTCTTTTTTCGTTGTTCCGTACCTATACAACAGAGCCAGTCACTGGTACATTAGTAGAGGCAGGGCAGATATATAAGCCAATTCCTTATATGAGTACCACATCTGGTTTCTTAGTGCTCGCGATCTGAAAATAAACTGATTGAAGGATTGGATCGTGACAAAGTAGCGAACGTTTAAAAATATGTCTTAATGTACACTGAAAACACAGTACACAAACGTTTTCCTAATGCGCGAAGCATTCTTTGCCTCATTTCAAGCACTTTGTGAGAGGTTGGTAGGTATTTCCTGTTTTGCCATGCTTCGGGCATCATGTAATAAAAAGAAATTCATGACCGACAGTTAGACATGCAAGGGCTTGGAGAAAAGCAGACAATTTGAAAGGTGCACTTTTCTCTCGTTTTTATTTTCTTTTTTTCCCCTCGGGATATAAAACGCAGGGGGGGAAAAGCTAACGGTGCAAACTTAACCAATAAAATGAAGTACACTAATGTGACTCATGTTAGGATGGCGTCACCTTGCAGGTACAAACATTAAGGCTACATATTGTTTCCTCCAGTCTGTGCAACATTTTTTATTTTGTGTCAGTGTGCTTCATCTTCATCGTTTGTTGCTTAGAAACGCAACCTCGACATGGGTCACATATCGCGGGACCCAGGATTTGATCTTTTGCGGATGAAAGTACGACAAGGACAGTCCAGGAAAGGCTATCATTCATAATGATAGAAAAAGAAGTTTTGAAAGCCATGTTAGATGCCTTGCCCAATGCTGGGAATGACCAAGGGCGTTATGGGGCAGATTATGTAACAGGAAAAATGACAATTTGGAACAGATTTTGTAGCAGTCAACATTGATGATTCTAAATTATTATTGGCCGGACACTATTCCTGCATGTCAAAAATGGTTCCAGAGCACCGGCACACGTCATTGCAAATATTCTCGAGAAAGATAATCCACGTATGCGACCATGATGCACAAATTACAACCATCACGCAGACACACTGAGTTGAATTGCACGCTCGAAATATAAAATACTGGGCGTCCCCAGCAGTAAAGCAAGCCATACAAATGTACAATGCAGAGCTGGTTTTCGCACGTAAAACCCCAGAAAGAAGAAGAAGAAAGGTACAATAAACTCATGGCAATAGTAACATCGTATGCTGGATGGCCATTCGAGCAATTTTATTTTGGACCTGAAATTATCTAACAGCTAGTAAAATGGCTGAGCTACAAATCCGCAGCGTTACAAGTACGCACAGGTAAACGCGACACAAAAAAGCAGCTAATAACATGAAAGGGGATGTTTCAGTTTGCTGAGTGTGCGTCGTCAGTTGAGGAACACTTCTCCCACCAAGACTACGTTGCCGATGCGAAGTACGATTGCGTGACACGCCAACAACGCAGAATGGGCTGAGAGCGTTTAGGCCCAATGGAACTTCATCCCAAACTAAGCACAACCCGTGAATATGCTGCTTAGAGTTGCCAAATGGTGTGCTGCGAACATACGCAAGTACACACTGGATTGGATTAGCTCAGTGACCATTTAGCTTTATGAATTGCAGGAGATGTGACGGCACTCTTTGCCTAAGGTGGTGGCGACCGCCACCTGATGTTCACCAGAACTCCTCTTCACCGTGGGCTCCGAGAGTATGTGGCGCCGCTCGTCTTGGAGCAGCTTTGGAGAAGTTTGTCATTTGTAGCAAGGGATGTTGCAGCTTTACCGGAATGTAGCAGATTGGAGCAATTGTAGCAGCATTCCCAACATTGCTTGCCTAGTCCGTCAGTGGATGTCCGAATCAGTATGCAGAGCAGAATTTGCCATTGCCTTAACCAGTGCTAAAGCGCACGTAAAGCTGGGAGTTTTACAATTCAGTGCAGTGTTTTTGAGTAGCTATACCTCTGCACTTTTGTAAAGCGAGTGGCACCATCACATATTAGTTCCGTCTGGTTTTCACTGCGCTAGGCACGATTGAAAGCATACCCTCTCCCTTCCCATCGTAGTATTCTAAGAAATTTTTATTGCGATGGCAATTGTGGATACACCAGGGCAGTCCGCCATCGCCGACGTTGCCGTGATTTTGTGTATAAAGTCATAAGTGCGATAACATCGCAAGCGAAAGCTTGCGTGGGTGAGCCGTGAAGGATGGTGGCTTGATGAGGCGGTGTCTTGTGCTCTCAAGGGCGGAAGGCGGAGAGGGTGCACGCTGTCTTCGCGGGAGATGTGCGTGCGGTAAGGAGGGAAGGGGGAGTAGATTAGTGCGCATCTCCTCTTATACTCCAGTTGCGGCGGCTGAGCGCAGCCGCGCGCGTCTTATTTTTGAGGTAAACTGCGCTGGTTTCAAAGGTTAGACGGCCGGCTGATGGCTTCGTTTGTGCTGTGTTCTCGCGCGCCTAGTTCGCGTTGAAGCGATGGGTAGCACGAAGGGGAATTCAGTCGCCGCTGCTGCCGCTTTTCATCACGCCAACGTTGTGACAGCGAGTGTCCGCGGTCACAGAGTGTTCGTGTTTGCCTGTGCGCGTGTCACAGCGTGCTTATAATTTAGTTAGTAAGCGAATGTTTAAAGCATTTTGTGCAGCTGATAAAACGAATAAGCTTACTTTGTATAGACACGTCTAATAATTTGCCATCGCAATCGAAGCTTCGCCTGTCATGCGAAACTGACTTTTTCACCAGTAGGTTTTCTATATATGCTAACAAACAGCTTCACTTGGCTTTCTGTCTCATTTCAACAAAGGAAACCTCTACAGAAGTTTCTTCTTTTCTTTGACTCTCAATTTCGATGGAAACCTTTATGCTGTCATATTCTAAGGTGACTGGCTGTCTGGCTGCATAAATCGAACTGTCACAATTCTAGACCCACAATTTGTGTTGTTTCCAAAAAATTAATTTATTCACTAAATTTTATGTCAAGCCTCACAAATGGCAAAAAAGAACCCTTTTACCTTAAGAAGTAAGACAGAAAGAAAACGTAAAAATTCGAGTTGCACCGCACTGGCTTGACAGCGTTTGCATGGACCTGTACTCAAATGTTTTTCATCAAAGATAGTCTGCATTGCATTTTGGCTCAAGCTAGCAAGTTTTGAATACTTATTTGGTGCCAAAATGGTTCAAATATGTGATGATGTGAAATTCGTGACGTCAAATTTACGCGATGGCTCTGAGTTTTCGGTGAAAAATTCTGAAAAGAAAGTTCGGTCTTCGTTTCTTCAACTAATAGCATTTACAAATGTTTTTCTCACAGAATGATTAAAAGCAGTTCTGTAAGAATATTTACTATTGTTAACGGCGTTTCAGGTTAGTCGTCACAGAAGAGAACCTATATATACTTATAGCTGCTTCTTTCAAGTGTTGGGACTCGGGGTAGCGTTTGGGCTGGTGATCCTTCCAGGCTACTGCCGCGTTTCCTAACTCCAGCGTTTTGACAGCGAGTGTCCGCAGTCATCGAGTGTGATCTGTTGTTTGCTGTGCGCGGCGACACTATGCTTGTTAATTTAATTTGCAAGCGAATGTTCACAAGTTGATTCGGCCGATATAAGTACTATCCTTACTTCGTATGGTTCTCTGCTAATTTGCTTTTGCAATTGATGCTTCGCCTTTCGGGCGAAACTGCGACTTTTTTCTGCCTAATCGCTCGCGAGTGTGCTCATTTGCGATAGATTTGTTCTTCCTACGCACAAGGCTTGGAACGTAAATGTGCTGTACTTTGTTATGGCTTGTAGCAAATACATAGTAACGCTAGTCACTCGCTTGCTCTGTGGACCGTCACGGCATGTTCAGCTTCGAACATTCGTGTGACGTGGGTCTAGTCGCCGTCGTCACCCATGCTTCGGTGCATTGATTCAAGTGTGCACCCATTCACTTATTCGTGATACGTTGGCGATAGAGTGGGCGTAAGTTTTTGTGTGAGTTGGAGTATGTGTAGATAACATGCGAGAATAGTACTATCCCAGGAAGCGGCGCTACTCCCTTTGTCACTGTGTAGCGAGCGGCGTGCTCACTCTTGCCGGCGTTCCGGGGTTGAAGTCCTTTCTTTGGAGGTTATCGATACAACTGTGACGGATGTATGAACCTCTTTTAATCCTCGGGGAAAGCCGTGCATCGCGAAGGGTAGCCGGCAACACAGGCGGGCCTTATCAAGTATCAGTCCGTGAACTTGGTCACACAGGTTCATTTCATTTCATAATATACCAATTACTATTTTTGCTGCCATCTACAGCACGTCTTCCCTTTACTGCTCCACATTATGCAGCAAGAATGGAGCACAGTATCAGTGCGTTAGTGACCACCCACTTGCATTGCCGACGGTGATCGCCATCTCGTTCCTCTAGCGCAAACTGCTCCGCTACAGTGGCTGTAGCTCCGCGAAAAGGGTTAGTGCTCGAGGACAACTTTTCTTGCAGTGCAGGGAATGCTATAGGAGAAAATGCAGCGTACCCTACGCGCCAGGAAAAATTTCCCTAAATTTATTAATAGTTTTCAGATTTCCCTAGCTCAAGTAAATTTTACTTGATGTATTATTACGTTGACAGTGTGATGGGAAGTCGTACATAATGTAAATTAAGTCATTGTGCACTTTGAAATACACGTGTTTTCATTTCGCGATATATTGGCTAACGCGGGCAATCCGTCTCGTGCTGCGCGTTGCAAACGGAGCGAAATGTGGCGCGACTGCCTCGCTAATCTGGAGATCGCGAGGGCGTGATTCACAGCAGTCGCCGCCGACAAATCTACCAGACGACGCGCGCTACTCTGGCGCCATTTGCCGCATTACGCTTTTCTTCTCACGCTTTCGCCTTACCATCCTCCACTTTCCACCTTATGGTTCCGCTGCACCCTTCTCTCCGCTTTCATCCTCCCACTGAACACAAGACGTTTTGTAGCCGTCTTGGACCAGCCAAAATCAACTAGAACGTCTACAACTATTCAAGACGGCTACAAGACGTCTTTATATGTACGTCTTGAAGACGTCCTGCGGAGGATGGCTTGAAGGCGTCTTGTTAAGCTGTTTTAAGTTATCATCTTGCTAAGACGGCTAGAAAACGTTCTGTAAAAACGTCTGGAAGATATCTGTGCGGATCCTTATCCAGATATATGTATAAATATGCGTTTCAGTTTTTTCCGCTGCTTTATACGGTTGTTAGATATCTAGCACCCATGAATACTGGTCACACAGCCTGTACTTAAAAACGTGTACATGCACTGCCTATCCTTTGGTCTGTCATTTTACCATCCTGTAAGATGTACATTTCCATTAGCTGCACATGTGTCGTTGCACAGTACGTCCAGTCGTAGCGTCTATACGTATTTCACGAACAAAAAAAAACATGAAGCAAACGTAAAAAAAATGTGCTACATTGAAGGCAGCATACATGCAAGACCTAAGGCCTTTAACCACGTTAATTGAGAAAACAGAAAGAGTGAAAAATAAATCCATGGGTTGTACGTGCCTAAACTATGAAGCAGACCGTAGGTGGAGACTCTGGATTAATTCTGACCACCTGGGATCTTTAAGATACACATCAATCTAAGTACACGATCGTTGTTGTATTTCGATCCTATCGTACCCGCGATCTCGAGCTCAGCAGCGCGATGCTATAGCCACTTAGCTAACGTGGCGGGTAACAGAAAAACGTGTGCCTGCGCTGAGCAGCTGCGCAAATTTAGTGTGAGTGTTAGTTTCAGATAGATGAATAGGTGAGTTCGATGATATATTTTTGTGGCAGAAGATCGCTCGGGTTTTTTACCTGTGCGGTTTTCTGCAGGCTGTCACAAATGGCGTTTTTCGCACGATGCTAGTTCAACATCCACGCCAGCGCGTTATTTGACAGTTTTTCGCTCCTACCGAAATCTGCACATTGAGCTGCATCACAATTCCGCTGTCAGCTGTTCAATCATGTAGTAAAAAACTATAGTATCGCAAGTTCCTCAATTCCTTAAAACGCGTTTCACCGTCGTGTACTCCGAAGTTGTGAGACTGAATTGTTCATTTCATCGCTCTTTCAAATTAAATACCTATATACGCTCAAAACCTACAGCTAAAATTGGCGCTATAAATAAGGATGTGTACTTTGGTGGGAGAGCAGCATATATGGCATTTCATCTAGACGTGTTCGTTTTGCCCAATTATTTGCAACCACAGCACGGCGATTTTAGCAGTGCACCACATATTATAGTAAGCGTTCCAGAAATTTTAATACTGCAAAGTTTATTTGCGACCTCTTTGAAATGTTTTGAATGACCCTACTTTGTATATTTACTTGGAATATTTGTCACATACATAGAAGCGCTAAGTTAACCAATTGGTAACTACACCAAGACCGATATTGCAGTTACCAGGACCGAGCACGGTTGGTCCGCAGCTCATGATCAGTGCAGCCATATACAGCCGATGCATATCGGGGGTATTATGCAAGCGTCTACCAAGATCGGAGCGCGTAAAGCGGGCAAATTTGCTTTAGAAATAAGTTTGCAGTCCACGTGTGCTTATATCACAACGTTTACAAGGGCGTTGCAAAAAAAAAAGCACATTCGATAATTGGCGGTATCTTTCAGAGCCGCGTATACTGCATCTATTTTGTCTGCTTTGGACGTGTTATTAGGTGCACATTACAAAATTGCGATATCGTTTAGTATTGCTATGTCGCAGAGTTGTAAACATGATAATTTCCAATTTTCGAGACTCTTTCGAAAGACAGCGCCGACATTAAATCAACATCTGCTTCCAGCCCATACTTGATTTTACATTGTATTTTAAATGCAAGAAACGTCATCGAAATCGGTGTAGCGATTGCCGAGAATGTCGATTTCACCATTCCTAAGTATCCGGAGCTAACGCTGCAAGCATTGCGCATTTCAGTGCGGGCGCGTCCGGAGTTTCCTTTCTCCGTGCAAACGAAAGGCTAACGGCGCCGCGACTGGCAGACATGGAAGGAGGATGAGATTGGAATTTTCTGCCTCCCCCCATGCTCGGCGGCCCTGGCTGCATAGCGCCTCTTCCTCTTCACAACCACTCTCTCTAGACGCCTCCAACTATCACGTGACAAAAGCCATGAGCGAGGGCGTTGGTTTGGTCGCGGGAGCTCAACCTCCCTTTGCCGTTCTCTCTCGCGACGTGCCCTTTCAATCTTTTCCGTTTCACATCTTTCACGGCGGGAAGCGGCGCCGGTTGTTCGGGCAAGTCGGTTCGCGCGTTTGTTTCCGACTTCGAAAACTGGCCGAGCGTGCTCTCCATTTTGTGTCTTCGATGCGTTAACCAAGGACCCTTGCTGACCCTCGGAGTACGCGGCGTCGCTTCTTTGACTCGGAAAGCGGATTCTGCCTCGTCGATACGGACAAAAAAAAAAAAAAAAAAAAGTGAGTACCGCACGAAAGTGCCTTATTTCTGAGAATTGTTACCCCCAAATGCGCTTTGTATGGGCATGTCACGTTCGCGCCACGCGCTCGAAAAGTATACTGTGAGCTTGCCGCCGTCTTAAACGTTGATACATGTTTGTCACAGATAAAATAATGCTTGCTTTTTCCACATTGTGAATAACTATTTCATGACGCGTTTTCGTGTTTTTTCTCGATGATCCTGACAACGTGCGAGATATAGCGCTGCACTGACAAATTTAATTCCTAATTATATTGCAGTCATCCATGGTCCGTGGAATGCGTTCGGGACAGTTAGTGTCCCTGTGGGGGTGAAGTGCTAAAACACCCGTGTACTTAGATTTAGGTACACGCTAAGGAATCCCAGGTGGTCCAAATTATTCCGGAATCCCTCACTTTGGCGTGCCTCATAATGTAGATCGTGGTTCTGGCGCGTATAAACCTCATAATTTTTAACCGTTAAGGAGAGTCAATTACTCATGGCAGGCTTATCACAGCTGCTGCTGTACGCATGCCGAAACTTTAGGGCTTCAACTAGTGTCGCTCGTTTGGCGATACAGAACTACGCTGCTTGCTCTTCCAGTGGACCACCATTCCTGCATTAATATTGTTGGCGATCACGAACGCGATGAGGCAAACTTGCGTAGCCGACATAATTTGTTTGGCATGTTTATTGTTATTCAATTCCTGGCTGGCGCGGTAGCGCCATTAAAAAATATTCCTTGCCTCGAATCTTGATCCCCACTGTTCTCGCGTAAAATCGCGCGCTTGCTGTTGCGTGTTACTGCGCTTGCTTGCAACGTGTTATGTTTTAACTCGTATTGTACTGGTTGCGTGTGACTCACTTGTTTTAGTCTTTTCATTTGCGTTTAGTGACGGTGATGTAACTGTGTACTGCGCATTTGGTCGAGCTACTCTCACCCACGCTTCGAATCTATTGATTGCTGGTAGGCATTTCTAAAATATTGCGATCTTTGTGGGTGCTTGCTCATGGATGCAGACTCGGGAACACGCCGCTTTGCGCATAATTTTCTTTCGCGCTATCAATTTAACCCATAAATTGTGCATGGCTTAAATTAAGTCGCATCGGCGTTCCTACCGCAAGTCATAATCTGAATATGCTAAATCTCGCAGGCTGAAAACGAAACGTTAGGTGAACTCGTAACTAAAATTCATGAAAATCTGGGGCTTTACATGCCGGAAGCGTGATATGATCATGAAGCACGCCTTAGTAGGGGACTTCAGATGAGTTTTTACCACCTGTGGCTCTCTAGCGTGCAGCCAATGCACAGCACACGGACATTTTTGCATTTCGCCCCCATTCTAATGCGGCCGCCGCAGGCGGGATTTGCGCACCTTCAGCACGCCCCATATTTTGTTTCCTTGTTTGTTTCTCTGGTTAAAGAAATATCGCCAGGCCATCTACGCGTTTCCACGCTGTTGTGTTCTTTCGGGGGTTTTACGAGCCAAAACCACTTCTGATTATGAGGCACGCTGTAGTGGAGGGCTCCGGATTAATTTTGACCACCTCAGGTTCTTTAACGTGCAATACAACGCAAGCACACGGGCGTTTTTGCATTTCGCCTCCATCAAAATGATCTCGTGCTCGCTCGGCAGCGCAAAACGGCTTAGCCGACTAAGCCACCGCGGCGGGTCACGCTGTTGTGAATTGTTGCTTTGTTTCTTGTTTAACCGTTATTTTATCAGAGCTTCATGGGATCGCTGGTAGCGATGTCCTCCAACGCACTTCTCTGAAAGGGAAGGGAAATTGAAATTTTAGTGTTGTTACGAACGTTTAGCAAAGCAGCTATACATCGCTTTATACCGTTGCCGCGACGTTCTCAGGCACAAGTCTGGTTGGCGCGTGCTCGCTAAGCTGCGCCAGTTGTACGCGTGGCGTGCTTTTTAGGCAATGCAAGCAAACCAACCGGTAGCTGCTGGATACGGTAGCGGCAATAGTAGAGCGGCATATGGTAAATGCTTGTTCATTTAATGTTCCAGTGGGAACCCGTGAGGTACCTGAATAATTAAATAAATTGAGGTATGTGTACCTACTCGCGCGTAGCGTCAAGCGTTGAGCAAAATCAGACACTTGCAGCGTTCTATCAGCAAGCTGAAGCGCTGGTAAACAGGACGATGCATGAGAGAGTGGTTTCCTGTGATCCACTTAACGATAGGCCTTTGTTATCGCAAGACTAATTATTTGAAACGCTGAAAAGGTCATTTCTTATTCCTCTTGTGCCATAGACATGCGAAAATATAGTCTACAAGTCAGGCCGCATTGTTGTTCCAGAGCGGATTATGTGACCATATACGTGGTGTCTTTTTTTAGCTGCACCAATTTTTTAAAAATTGCCTGTGGCAGATAGCACAATTACAAACCTTGATCAAAATTACTCGATAAGGCGGCCATTACGTTACGAGAAACCAATATGCTTTCCGAATAATTTACTTAATTGCGCTAATAAACGAACTACTTTGCAGCACATATTTTTAATCTACGAATTGTAGCTAGTGGGTATGCAATGCATATCGACTTGGACCGAGATTTGAGGACTACGCTAGTTTCGATATAATAATTTTGAATGTGTCCACCGAAATGCATTGGCGTTCCAGTTAGTGTGTGCTTCAATGTATGAAACAGTGTTTTCTTAAAAATTAAGTTAGAAAACTGTGCATTTTTACTGCAAGTTTGATACCGCATATCTCGAAACCGCTGCCATCCTCAGAATTTGTTCCAAGTCGATATGCCTGGCATAATCACTAGCTACAATTAAAATATGTGCAGTGAGGTAATTAATAAAAAGTTAATTAGTGTAAGTGTCAATTGTTCAATTAAACGTTTAGATTTTTCGTAGAAGTAATAGGCCACCTCATCGAGTAATTTAGAACAATTTGGACAGCACAATTGTGCTGTCTGCCACATGTTCTTACAATTTAGTTCAGCTAAAATAAAAAGGACCATGTAGAATGAGAACATACCGTATGTTCTCATTCTACAAGGTTTTTTTTTTTGACTGAACCAAATTTAAAAAAAAAAAACATTGCATGTGGCAGATAGCACTTGGGCAAGCGCAATGGTCCAGTCATATCACATGCTTCAAACCATTACGTTATTAAGCTGCTTTCTGTGTTACATAGAGAGAAAGTAGCATTCTTTAATGAGATGCTGGAGATCTTAGCCTGGCTATTCGCCTGACATGCTATTCCAGGTGCTTAATAACGTAATGGTTTGAAGTAGTGATATGACTAGCCCATGGCGCTTGTCATGTAATTGTCATTTTAATTGAGTATGATGTTACCGGTAAGCTGAACCAACCGCTGAGTAGGTTGAGCTTACCACTGAGGCGAGGATGACAGAAGAAGGTGAATACGTCATTGCGGCCTCAGTAATGATAGAACAAGATGTTGGCCTTCAGAATAACACACGGATGTAATGTCCTATCGTTTGCGCCTTTAAATAAATAAATTGTGTGACCTGTATGTGCGGCATATGTATTTTTGTGTCCTCATTAACTGATAGTTTGGACCTAATTTTTTTATGCTGCTTCACTGACAAATCTATCTGTCCTAATTTAAACCACAAGAATGATTAATACGTAGAATTTTGCCGTCTTCAGTGTTTCTGCTCACATTGACTTCCATACTTTGCAACAGCTAGAATAATAAATTCAAATTCAGTGCTGCATCTGGCTTATGCTTTCTCTTGGTTCATGTTACAAGAAGAAAAAAAAAAAACAGGACGCCGATCAAAAAGTGGTAATAAGAATTGGACGCACGCAAGCCTTGTTCACAACACGAACTGCTCGAAACGACGGCATTCTGCGCATGCAGGCGGGATATTGCCATCGTTGCGATACAGCGTTTTTTCTGTAGTTTTTTGTAGTCTGGATAGCAAGGGATTCCAGAAACTCCCTTCAAATCCAGTTTCCTTAGCAATGATAGAAGCCTTGTCTCGTCGGTGGCATATTCAGCCTGCCACGTGCTCCGCAAGTGCAATGGAAAGCAACATTGTTTCTTCACTTCTGATTCATTTCTAATTGATATCTTTGACATAGGTTTCATGCTTCAAGCGCTTTCAGAATGACTGCTTTCGCTGATGTAAAGATAGTCGCGATTCGCGCCGGCTGTTCTGTATACAATGCTTGGAACATACCTTCTGCATCTTCACATCTCCCTGTTCATGCTGCAACTAGTGGGCCTAAACGTGGGACATTGACTTCATAGGGTTTCAGAACAATTGCGATGGCCTTGCTCACTCAAGGGACATAGGCGAGGGTCGTGCGAGCTCGAGGGCGCGTGTGACCGGCAATGTGGCAGGCCTCAACGATTTTTCGTCGAACGAATGAACATTTCCGGTTATGCTCACTCGGACGTAATCTGTGCAAGTCATTGTCAGAAATCTGGTCGCCAGGATTAAAGCAAAAATTTTACAGCGATCCCGGCAAATTTGCTCTAAATCAGGACGCTCATGGCAGTGGCGTATCAGGTGGGGGTGGGTGACCGGGCTTCCGCCCCCCCCCCCCTCTCTCTCTCCAAATCTCGTCTCTTTTTTTTTCTTTTTTTTCTTTTCTTTTCTTTTTTTTTTTTTTTTTTTTTTTTTTTACGGCCTGCGCCCTGCTCCGTTTTGTGCCTGGCACGTCGCCTATTAACAAAGGCGCGTATCCTTCGAACGTGCGGCTGTTATGGGCATTCGCGTCTCAACGCATCTCCGACGCCTGGGAACTTAAAAGAACGAAGCACCGCAGTCAGGACGATCGCGGTGCTTTAGCTCCCCCACCCCCACCCCCGAAAGAAATATCCTGGCTACGCGCCTGGCTCAAATTACGTCGCGAACATTCTGAGTGCGGTTACCCCGGAAGTGTTTCATTCGTTGCGTAGAACATCGTTCAAGTTGACCAGTGACCTCGCTTGGCCGCGCGTCCTGGAGTCGACGCTGCCATTCAATATGTCCCCAAAAGGAGGCCTTGTCACGTGTTCTGAAAACCTATGACGCGCGCCGCATATATGTTCCTGCCTGCACGTTGCATCATGAACTGGTGCGGACATGGTGTAGAATTATTTTTCGGCGCAAACTGCTACTACGTTTAAATCAACAAAAGATGCAATTTCGAAAAAGGGCTTGCAGCATGTGTATGATTTGAAAACGAAAAATGTCGCTTGCGACGTAGTTGCGGAGGACATGGCAGCCTCCAACAATGGCACTGGCCTTCTTGGACAAGGCTGTCGTTATTGCCAAGAATTCGGATTTCACGGTAATATCTCGAGGGCTTGCTACCAAGGCTACAGATAAGGCCGAATCGCAATGATGGCATTATTGCATCTGCATACGGAAGATACCTAGGTCGGATTTCTAACAGTTACTGTTTGCAAACAAGGCTGCGGTATAAATGAGTGGGAACTCTTCAGTCATATGCAATAAAATCTTTTTATAGCGAAGTTGAAGGGGGAGCCAAAATTACGTCATTATGTTCATTACTGCCGTTCACTGCAATATATGCGCAATGTCGCGCACAAATTTCAACTTGTATAGAAGCAGACGGTTTTTCGAGCAGCAGAACCACTACATGGCCACGTGCTCGCTGAACTTCTAATAAAACAGCAAAAGAAACTTTGGCGTCCTTAACACACCACTTCTTAGCATCTGACACGATTGCCTTTACGATAGCTGCTTTCTGTTTCAATGTCATGATCTTTCGTTACCGCTTTTAGTTAGGTCGTCTCTAGCATCGCGAAACCGGCGAAACGGCGACGCGGTTGAATAGGTTGCACGCTGCGACACCAACTATGTTCGTCGTGTGCGAGCAGCACGTGGTAGACACAGGGAGGCGTGGCCTCTGAAATTGCACCGGCGCAATCTCCGAGGCCACGCCTATAGCTGCACTAACTATATAGCCTGCGTGGTGCCGCAGTAAGAGGAATTGCGATGGCGATCTAGAGTCTGCTTACGCGCAACTACGCGTAGTGGTGAAAAGTACCAGTGTTCGACGGTGGATTCAACGCAAATACGTAAACGTTTTAAACATCGGCAACGAATGTGTGTTCTACCCTGCGGAGAGCAGAAGCGAGCCTGCAAGGGTCGGGCATTTCTTTTTTCGGAAAAAACTGAAGTTTGGTGTATCTATTGGCAGGATAAGTTTACTTCGTTGAAACGAGGTTATAAAAACATGGATATCTTCGGAGATTTCAGCGGGAATGTCATTTTGTTGTATACAATAATTTGTTATACCCCGTTTCGTTATAACGAAGTTTCACTGTAACATATCTAACATCTTTTGTCTTACCTTCTAATGGCAGGTGCGAAATCTGAGGTCAAGCATCATTGGAACACGCTGAATTTTCTGCGGGTGCATCAGCCTGTGGAAATGTCTAAGCTAGTTCCCTGAATCGTGAAGTGTCCAATTTGTTATAACAGCCAGCCACAATGCAAAACTCTAGGAGGTGCATTAGAAACATTTTGCTTATGTAGTGGCGTGTTATTGATTTATTAAAAATTCTTTGAAACCTTTGACCACTTTAGCGCTTCATTTGTGTGAACAATCATGCTTTATGTTAAGCATACGTGGCTTTGACACGTGTTCATCACTTTTGTGGCTTTGCCAATATTTCAGTGTTGCTATGGTGGGTTGTAAGAAATGGGCCATAGGGATTGGTGCTATCGGTAAAGCCAACCTTTTTTCAATATTGCGAGGAATACGAACATCCTCATTGATTTCTCTATGTAGCAGATAACAGGGAGACACTCAATTCTTTATAATTAATGCTATAATGGAAGGGTGTTTTGTGTATCTAAATTCTTGTGCGTGCCAAACATCCATGCAAGGAAAAATTCTGTAATAGTGTTGCAGGAGGCTTTTATATTATTCCATCTGCAAATCTAGATCAGTGTTGACAAGGTAAGTAAAATGATATTGGGTCTTCCTGGACGTAATGCGCAGTGTATGCTGTTTCTAGCCAGATCACTGAAGCTAGGCAACATTTCGTTGGATAGTTGACATCTGAAGGAGACAGACCAGCTGGATTGCAATATGACCTAATTTCAGCTTCTGGAAACTACTTAAAATGTCATTTGTGCTAGTGCTTCCCCTAGGTGACAATAGATCAGGTGTTGAACTAAAGTTTAGAGAGGTCAAGTCCGTTGTACTTCATATATTATATATACATTCATAGCATGGTTATTGCTTATTTGTTTCTTCACTTTTTTCCTCAAAGTGAAGATTGCGTAACTTTATGGAATACATTGTGTTGAAATAACCTACGTCGTGTTCAAATTTCACATCCTCTCCACTTTAGATCTAAGTATATTTCCACTGTGACTATCTTTTGTAAATACTATAAATACTGTAAAACAATATTTAGGGCTGAAGTAACTAAATACGAGCGACTAGAAAATGCCATGCCTTAGTCGACCAGTAGATGTTTAAAGCATTTAAAAACGTTTTTAAGACATCCTCAAAACGTCCAGCAGAACGTTTTGTAGCCGTTTTCAAAACGTTCCCAAGATGTCCTGCAAGATGTCTTCTAGCCGTCTTTGAGACGTCTACAAGACGTCTTGTAAGACGTCTGATATCCCAAATTTGGCGGTGCATTAGACGGTCTTAGAGACGGCTACAAGACGTTTTAAGACGTCCGACAAAATCTTGGTAAGATGTCTTGAAGAAGTATTTAAAATCTTGCCAAAACGTCTTCAAGACGTCTTGTAAACGTTTAAAAGGGTTTTCAAGACGTCTTACTTATCTTGTCAAGACGTCTTGAAGACGGCTTCTAGACCAATGTGTGTTCAGTGGGATGGCTGTATATACGAAGGTGAAATAGGCATGGAATTGCAAATAATTGAACTTACCGACTTAAAAAGCTTTGCTTCACTTATATTTTAACATTTGCATTAGATATGTAGACAAATTGTTTGCCTATCTTTACTAGAAAACACCTAAATATCGCTCGCTGCCAGCAGGTGTCCAATTCGTCTTTTCGCGTGTATGCTTTGAAATCTCTCGTTAAATGTCACGATAAACGACCACCCTATCTGGCGGCATGTCTCGCAGAAACTGCGCTTGTCCTGTGTGCCAAGTGCACTTTTGAAGCGAAGCTTGTATTGCCACACTGGTTTCGGTGGCGTTGTAGTTACGCAAAAACTCATGTGGGGCGCATACCGGCATTGCCTATGCGGGTATGAGCGAGGGACAAGAAAGAAAGAAGATAGGAAAGAAAGAAAGAAAGATCATGTACAGGGAAAGCTGTGCCGACTACAGATCACGTGACGCGCGCGACGAATCAGGGTCGTTGCGTATGTCGCGGGGAACGAAAGGGAAGGAATGAGGCTTGGCGCGCACTCCGCAGGGCTTCCCTCGCCTCAGATCAGTTTTGGCGTCCGGATGGTAAGGCCGCGCATGGTGCGTACCGCCGAG
Organism: Dermacentor silvarum; assembly: GCF_013339745.2. NCBI lineage: Eukaryota > Metazoa > Arthropoda > Arachnida > Ixodida > Ixodidae > Dermacentor > Dermacentor silvarum. The sequence continues at coordinate 132,918,758 of NC_051159.1, read as the reverse complement.
GAACAGGCTGCGTTGGAGCAACGACGCCGGGAACTCGCTATGGAAGGGGCTCGGCGTCAACGTGCCGATTCTAGCTTGAGGGCTTCAGAAGCCCATGCAAAACGTCAGCGAAGAGCCGCGGACCTCGGGTTGCGGGTGCGCGATGTTGACGCTAAACATCAGCATGGTCTTGCACTCCAGGAACCCGACAACGGTGGTGCACGCTTCTGCAACGCTAGCGGAAACTTCTCCGGCACGACGGCCAGGTTTCAACGCGACTTTCTAAACAGGACTTTCGGAGCCAGCTGCAGCGCGTGTGACCGGTTGTGGTTCGCGCACAGTGTGGCACTCCTCAGTGCAATTCATTCCGAGGAACACCGAAGAAACACACGATAAGCTTCCCTTACGGCCATTTCCTCGAAAGGGAAGGGGCTGCTGATTTCTTTCTGAATACTTATCTATATGCGGTTAAGGTATGATATTGCAAGTAAGCTGACGTCAGTTGCATTTGGATATAATCTGTCCATCTTGAACTTCGGGGAACAGCGTATTTTTCAAGTTTCCTATACAGTGAAACTTTTTAAAGATAACTTTTAAAGATGACTAAAACTTAGGGCTAACGTATTCATCTTTTTCTATCTGAATTATCAATTGGAAATTATCGTCGATGTTTTTGCAGGACGGGATAGAAAGGAAATAACGATGGCTATTTTTATTTTTCGAGATATTTTGTGAGAGACTAATGAAGAAATCACTTCTTGATAGCAAAGATATCATTGTGCACTTACTAGTGCTAGCAATGATGGTAAAAATATTTCTCTACTTCTCACCTGAAAAAAAAAAAACATTAAATAGAGCTTCCCAGGAGGCTTCAGAACAACGTGATACTCTCTACAGAGTTGGGAAGAACAATGACTAAATTGACAAAGATTCCTGCCTTCTGCGTAAAGCCAGAGAGGATATAAGTTCAAAGTTCTTGACCTGTAAGCACCCGCCTTGTGTATTCAAGCTGCTCGAGCAGTGCAATATCCGTAGTGACCTCGGCTGAAGTTCTTTCCGTTGCAGGCACCGTTGCTTAGAGGTATTGAGCAAGCTGCGTAGGAGGACGGATTGCCGTTGTGACCACTGACGTCAGGCATTAATATAAGAACAGCTCATCCTAGCACCTGTAGGTGCCTGTATCTTTTGATGCCACAAGCAGCTGAAATTTCCAATTTATGTTCGGGTACCGTTTTTAGCATACATGTCCAAAACGTCTGCGTGATTGTAATGGCGCTTTAGGTGTTTGCATTGTAGTCCGATAGAAGGGTCAAGAAGTGAACTTTTTAATGGTAGAGATTTTGAGTGCGAATAAGCGTAAGGAATATTCACTTTGTAAGCGGCCTCTGAAAGTAGCAGTTACGCAGGTGCCGCTATCTTGGAGACGAATGCAAGTCCCTCCTGCACTGGAGCAGCGACGTGAGATGCTGCTGACGCAGTGTTGAAAAGCGTTGGAACCCATTGTTGCGAAAATTCGAAAATGTGCTTTGTGGCCACGAATATCCACTCTTTACCCCATTTGCCTCTTTTACAGGACGCTTTACCTCGAGACGAACTGCAATTTTTGGTATTCAACCGCATGTGAAACACATAAATGCTTATAATAAACAACTGTCGAACTAATATGAATCACTTTCGTTGCATTTGAGCTAATTGGCACTGAAAGCCGGTGACCCCTGGAAGCATCATTTTGATTTATTACGTGGAATTTTTACAAATATATTAGAAAATTGGAAAGTTAAAAAAAAAAAACGATGCACGAAGTTTACAAAACCATGGCATCCCATGAAAACGAGATATCGCACGTCTGTAAATATTGCATCTGTTAAAGGTACACATGCGGTCAAATATGATGCATGAATTTACAACTTACGTGAAATGGCTACAATGTTTACAAGAGTTTCACAAAAGCCTTACTCACTAAGAAATGCAAATATACACGCGTGTCCCGGATAAATACTTGTTTTCCGATGTAGTTACTGAACCACCCTGCTTTCGCTGCTGTACCTTCATAAAAGTATGTAGGAGTTTGTATTACACCTAATATCACCCAAACAACGCATATTCATCGCATTGCTAACAAAGCGAATCCATCTTTGGGTGATTTGCGCCGCAACTCGTATAATGCACCATCCTCTCCCAAGTTATTACTTGGGAAAACCTGACACGACCAAAATTAAAGCACGCATCTGTCCTGTGGGATCCTATCACACGAACCTTAGGAAAATGTACCGGAGGCGAGGCATACAACCAACCATTCAGCATTCCTGAGCTGTATGCATCGCTTAGTTGTTGCAAGAAGTCGGCCCCAGGCTCTGACCGCATAGCTCATCAAATGCTGAAACACGTTCCCCATGAAACAAAAAAAAACTCTCCTCTCCCTTTACAATGCTATATGATCCTCCGGGGAGATCCTCTCTGCCTGGAAAGAGGCCAATGTCGTTCCTATACTGAAGCAGAGCAAGGACCCATCGTCTGTTTCGAGTCACCGCCATGTAGCACTAATAAGCTGTCTTTGCAAACTGTTCGAAAAAATGATAAACCGCCGACTAATACATTTGCTTGGATCAAACAAACTGCTTGACCCGTACGAATGCGGTTTTCGAGAGGGTCGACACACCGCCGACCATTTGATACGTATTGAGGCGCAAATTCGTGAAGCTTTTGTCCATAGATAGTTTTCTGTCTGTATTCCTTGATATGGAAAAAGCCTACGATACCACGTGGCGGTTTGGAATACTTAGAGACCTCTCACACGTTGGTACACGTGGTAACATGTTAAATGTCATAGAAAATTACTTATCTAATCGCACGTTCCGTGTTCGTGTGGGAAATGCAGTATCAAGACAATTTGTGCACGAAACTGGAGTGCCGTAGGGCGGGGTGCTCACTTGCACTCTCTTTATCGTAAAAATGAGTTCCTTGCGTCGGTATATCCCAAGAAACGTGTTTTATTCTACACACGTCGATGATGTACAGGAAAGTTTGACCTCGTTCGAGCTTGCAGTCTGTGAGCGGCAGATTCACCTTGGTCGGAACAAGGTGTCTAAGTGGGCAGACGGACGAGAATGGATTTAGCCTTAACCCACAAAAGACCACCTGCATCCTGTTCTCCAGAAACAGGGGTCTGCACCCCGATCCTGACATTGAGTTGCAGGGACAACGTGTGGCTGTAAAAACCGAACATAAAATTTTAGGTGTGATTCTAGATACAAAGCTTACATTTGTGGCACACGTACGGTATGTACGAAACAAGTGTATGAAAACAATGAATATTCTAAAAGTGTTGTCACGCACCGCTTGGGGCGCACCGCTTGGGGTGCACAGAAATTGTCTTTTCAATTTGTATAAGAGCCTAGTGTACCATTCCGCTACGCCAAGCGCCCTAAGGATGCTGGATCCTGTACACCACCTAGGCATCCGCCTAGCCACTGGTGCCTTCAGGAGAAGTCCTGTGTCAAGCTTGTATGTAGAGGCGGACATGTGGTCGCTTGGCATGCAATGTTCATACTTAAGCCTCACCTATTTCCTGAAAGTCAATTCGAACTCGGAACATCCGTCCTTCTCAACCGTAAATGATATGACCAGTGCCACATTCTTTATAACCAGCCCACAGCAAGAGAACCCTTCTCACTACGTGTAAGGAAAATTGGCGAAGAAATGGATATACCACTACTTGAAAATAGTTTGATGGCGCCAGAAAAGCCAGTGCCACCATGGCAGTGGCAACTCATAGAGTAATACTTTGTAGAGGTCACAAAACAGGGTCCAGAGGCACATATCCGGATGCATTTTCTAGAAATCCAGTTCAAGTACTCGTCCTGCACTCAGTGTTGCACTGACGCTTCCAAGTCACATGCAGGGTTATCTTATGCAGTAGTCAGCCCATCGTTCTCTGAGTCTGATGTACTGCACCCGGAAACAAGCATTTTTACGGCTGAAGCTTATGCACTTTTACCGGCTGTGAGCAGTATAGGCAAATCAAAACTCAAACGATCAATAATATGTACGGACTCCCAAGCGTTGTAAAAGCCGTCATGACTCTACATTAACACAAAAACCTTGTAGTTATTGAATTGTATTCTGCTCTGTGGAAAGCATACATGTCTAACCAGCATATAGAGGCATCGAGGGCAATGTTCTGGCTGATCAAATGGCCACATCAACTACATCGTGAGGCCTTAACCCTACCGCTTCTATCCCTGCCCCAGATCTCAAGCCCTACTTAAGAAAGAAACTTCGAAGCCACTGGCAGCGCTTGTTGGATGCCGAAGCGAACAATAAGCTCCACTTAGTTAAGCCACAGATAGGTCCCTGGCATCCCGTTACGAAAATACGAAGAACTAATGTCATATTCTCTCGTCTGAGAATAGGACATACATACGGCACCAACTATTTCCTGTTAACTGGAAATGATCCACCAACCTGTGGTAGAAGGTTACCGTGCTCCACGTCCTTGCGGAGTGCAGGGAAGCCGAAACCTAGCGAAAAAGGCACTTTCCTCTAGCGTACCGGTACTGTCTCCCTCTCCATCCCGCTATGTTTCTGGGCGACAAACCTCTCTTTAACACCAAAGCTGTCCTGGGTTTTCTGAGCGATGTTATATTGCATGTTATTTGCCCAATAGTTTCGTAGCGCATCATCTCTCCGGAGGATGTCGGTCGATAGTAGTTTTGCATACCACGCGCCAGCAGGCCCTTGCGTTTCAAAGGGTCTGTCAAGGCAGTAGAGCTTTTTAAAAAGATTTATCAGTGATAAATTTTCGTTTATCGTCATTATCTTGCGATTTGTTCTTTCGTGTTCACAGTGCACCTCATTAGCAATTGCCATAAATTTATTACATATATATTTTACGCATTTTACAGCTATTGTTTTTTAGGCCCTTTTACAGCCACGATACATCTACCTTTCGCAATTCATTGCTCCATTGTCAACTCATCAACACTGGCCTGGCATTCTTTGGCCATACCTGGCCCTTGCTCCCTTAAACACCATACATCATCATCAAATTTATGGTTAGGTTTTCTAGCCCATTAGTTTTGACAGGAAATGTGAGCGCGTCAACACAGTTCTATCAACTACTGTTCATGACATTGGGTTCTCGAAAATGTTTACTTTGTTTATGCATTTTTGTCACAATTTGTAACACTGGTGGATCAGCGGGTGGGGGGTGGCCTGGGCGCCCTGGCTCCCCCATGAAAATGTCGTCAGTTTAGTGCTCGCCTTTACTAAGCATGCACCAAGCCTCCCGCCTCCTTTTCTGCATGTCTGGATGAGGCGTCTCTCGTCGAGGCTGCCGTAGATTCACCCCTGAGATTGCCACCTCCTATACCGTCCCCACGGGTGTGTGGGCCATGAAAACAACGCTGAAGTAGCGCGTGGATAGAAAAACAGAGACAACGACGTTGCGTTGGCTTTTATATAAAGTGCCTTTATACGTCCTGTATGCCGGCTTTCACGTCTCCTACTAGATCGTGACACTGTTGGAGGTGCTGGGTAGGAAAGCCCGCGAAGGGTTGCTTAGCACCCCTTCGCGGAGCCATCCATTGAATGCGGGATTGCCTTCGTTCGTCGAAACTCCTGTTCAGCGGTACAGACGCCATCTGGTAGGCTTCACGAACAAGTTCAACCCCCTAGCAGGACCCTGCAGGAAGGCGTCTAACTACTACCACCATGGCCACTGCAACTCCATCGCAGGTGACGCTGCCGAATCCTAAGGTCCCAGAATGTTTCTTTGGTGACGCCATTGAAGATGTCCAAGATTGGATGGACCAGTTTCAGCGCGTTGCCAGTTATAATGAATGAGGCTCCCCGCAAAAGCTGGCTAATATCTACGTTGCTCTTAAAGGGAGAGGAGTTTGACCAGATGGGATGCCTTCCACACCCAGCTACTTTTTGCTCTTCGTGCGGAATCGGTTTGTTATTTGGTAAAAATGATTGCGAACGATCTCGTCAAGTCCCATCGAATCTGTACCACGTACAATTTCACAAATTAGACGCAAAACCTTTTGTGAAATGTGGAAATATTTATTTTGCTCTATATAAAAGCTCGTTCCGCGCTTTGTGCGCTTATCCAAAGTTGTGACCCCGGGTAAGCCGTAGTTCCCGTATGAAGCTCCACCGGACGGCACCAGCTGAAAAAAATGTAAATTACAAGCATGTTACATTTACAAGCACGTAACAGCATGTTACAAGCATGTGTCATTTTGGTATTTACACATATGAATACTGCATGCAGAGGGGAAACGTGCGAAAGCGGTGAATGGGCGGCATCACAAACAAAAGCAATTCGCTTTTACATACATGGCGTAGAAAATACCCGACTCATCCCAAACAATACCATAAATTATGAAAACAACTGATTTCCAAGTGCTCCCCCATTTCCGGGCATTACCTGTACTTTGGCCGCACAAATACACGGGCGACTTCGCGTTTCCAAAACTTGACCACGGGCGACGCGACGGTACGCTACATACACAGAGACGGACGAAACAGAGGCTGCCAGCCGGACCATGCTAGACGTTCGCAGAATACCTTCTATTCGCACTCAAGACAATTGCGTGAGTGTAAAGCCTGTTTACAGTCCTTTAGAAGACAGAATTTTTGAATGACAAGTTTCTGATACGTTCCTCGGCGTTATCTTTTGCGCGTTTATCCGGCGCCAGCAACACACTCCGATATGTTATCACTCTGAGCAATCGCCCATCGCATTTTCAACAAGCGTGAGTACCGAAAGAAGGTATATGTTGTTCCGGGGCCACAAAAAATGTGACAAACTTGTCCCTCTAAGATTCATTATACGCCAAACTAACTTTATCACCATGGCCGAGCTGCTTATCGCTAACTACGTCACAGCGTGCTGTGCGGCCAGCGTGCCTCAAAAGTACCCCAGAAAGTAACGAAACAATTTTCAGTAATGTCTGGCGTCAGAGAAAGCGGCACAAACGTCTCCTAGCGAGATGCACTAGACTACGCACCACGGCCGAGTTAGTACTCGCTACCTGCGACACGGCGCCCTGTGCAGCCAGTGTGCCTCAAACAGCGAAATAAGTTATAATAAACCCCTCGGAAGCGTCGGAAACATGTCCCAGCACGATTCATTAACTCAAATTAACTGCGCAGTGATGACCGAGCTGTTTTTCACTTACTGTGTCTTAAGTCTCGATCCCGTGCCGTAAGCCTAATTGCGTCGTACGTAGACTGTGAAACAAGATTTCTCACCTTGCCGTAGTCCAATAATGCAGTGGTATCTTGTCCCAGTGCAGAAGGAACACAAGAATACGCCGAGAGCCCAATAAACCAGGTTACATTAAAAAAAAAAGGAGACCGGTCGCCGCGTGCGAGCGCTCAAACACGAGCCGCGTTTGAGCGGGGGAGTGTCTGGCGCATGACGCGTCAATCTGGCGCGTCATTGGCCTGTCGCTAGGTAAGGCAAGAAAAATGAGTCGCAAAGTTTAAGTTCATTTGTACGCAAAACATTCTAGTTTACGCGCCAAAGAGTTTAAAAAATAAATCAATGTCTGTTAACTTAATTTCACTTTCTTTTTTTCGATGCTCGCGGCAGCTAACGATCGGTATAAATACTGTCACGTAGTAGTGACGCTGAAGTAAACAGTCGTAAAACTGTGTATGACAAAACTTATTCTTTATTGGGCGAACCTATGCCCACAAAAGCAAGCTGCGCTCGAAGCACAACGAAAGCGGCGAATACAGTCGGCGATCGTCGAAATCTAATCAGCGGCGAAGCGCGTCGGCTTTTATACTTGAGTCATCGAAGGTTCTAGATTAATCCCTGATGCCCGCGTGTCTTCCAGAATGTTCTAGAAAATTCGCGTCAGTCATGCAATCAGATAACATAAGCGTTGGTGAAAACAGGCAATGGAAAGAAGCATCGATAACGTTCTAGAAACTTCCGATACAGGCGCGTCCTGCGCCGAGCGATAACGTTTAACATTTGATAGCCGGTGGAAAGCGGCCACCGGTGAAAGATAAACGTATACGTGTCAATACCCTCCCCTTAAAAAACATCGTCCCGATGCTACAAACAAATGTGAAAGCGAAAACAAAACCACGCGTAATAAAGAAAAAAAAGAGTAACAAACTATACCTAAGTTCGTCAGCCGGCGTAGAAAGGCTTAAGACGCACCACATGGATGACTTCGGGTCATGCGCGGCGCCGCTGTGATTGCGAAATGCCGTCTGGCACGACCTCATAGTCCAGTGCGCCAATACGTCGGATGATCTTTTATGGTCCGAAATAGCGACGTAAGAGTTTCTCGCTAAGTCCTCGTCGGCGTATCGGAGTCCAGACCCAAACACGGTCTCCGGGTTGGTACTCGACGTAGCGTCGTCGAAGATTGTAGTGTCGGCTGTCGGTTCTCTGCTGGTTCTTGATGCGCAGGCGGGCGAGCTGTCGACCTTCTTCGGCACGCTGCAAATAGGTGGCAACGTCGAGATTTTCTTCGTCAGCGACGTCCAGTAGCATGGCGTCAAGCGTCGTTGCCGGGTTCCTTCCGTATACCAGGTTGAACGGCGCCATGTGCGTCGTTTCTTGCACGGCCGTGTTGTATGCGAAGGTCACGTACGGAAGGATGGCATCGCACGTCTTGTGTTCGACGTCGACGTACATTGCCAGCATGTCGGCGATGGTCTTATTTAGGCGCTCGGTGAGGTCATTCGTCTGCGGGTGGTAGGCGGTGGTGCGGCGATGGCTTGTCTGGCTGTATCGCAAAATGGTTTGAGTTAGTTCAGCCGTGAAGGCCGTACCTCTGTCGGTGATGAGGACTTCCGGGGCACCGTGACGCAGGAGGATGATCTAAACGAAGAATCGGGCTACCTCGGCGGTACTGCATTTGAGCAAGGCTTTTGTTTCGGCGTAGCGGGTGAGGTAGTCCGTAGCTACGACGATCCATTTATTCCCGGACGTCGACGTCGGAAAAGGCCCCAGTAAGTCCATCCCGATCTGCTGGAACGGTCGGCGAGGTGGCTCGATCGGCTGTAGAAGCCCGGCTGGCCTTGTCGGCGGTGTTTTGCGTCGCTGACAGTCTCGGCATGTCCTTACGTAATGGGCGACGTCGGCAGAGAGGCGAGGGCAGTAGTATTTTTCTTCTATCCTCGCGAGCGTGCGGGAAAAACCGAGGTGTCCAGCCGTTGGGTCGTCATGGAGAGCTTGCAGAACCTCTGGACGCAATGCTGAGGGTACCACGAGGACGTAGTTGACTCGGAGAGGCGAGAAGTTCTTCTTTAGGAGAATGTCGTTTTGCAAGAAGAACGACGCCAATCCTCGCCTGAACACCTTCGGTGCAATGATGGTCTTGCCTTCCAGGTATTCTACAAGGCTCCTTAGTTCCGGGTCGGCTCGCTGTTGTTCGGCGAATTCGTCGGGACTGATGGGTCCCAAGAAAGTGTCGTCATCCTGGTAGTCTTGTGGCGGCGGTTCGACGGGGGCGCGAGACAAACAATCGGCGTCAGCGTGCTTTCGCCCGGATTTGTAAACGACGGTGATGTCGAATGCTTGAAGTCTCAGGCTCCATCGTGCGAGGCGACCTGAAGGATCCTTCAAGTTAGCTAGCCAACACAAGGCGTGGTGGTCGCTCACAACTTTAAAGGGCCTGCCATTGAGGTAGGGGCAAAACTTTGATGTAGCCCAGATGATGGCGAGGCACTCCTTTTCTGTTGTGGAATAATTTGCTTCCGCCTTCGATAGCGACCGGCTAGCGTAACTTACAACCCTTTCTAGTCCGTCAGTCCTCTGCACAAGCACGGCGCTGAGTCCTACACTGGTTGCGTCGGTGTGCACTTCGGTATCGGCGTTTTCGTCGAAATGTGGAAGTATTGGCGGCGATTGCAGGCGTCGCTTCAGTTATTCAAATGCATCGACTTGCGGCCTCTCCCACTTGAACTCGACGTCGGCCTTCGTGAGATACGCCAGTGGCTCAGCGATCCGTGAAAAATTCTTGACGAAGCGCCTGTAATAGGCGCACAGTCCAAGAAATCTACGCACTGCATTCTTGTCAGCGGGAGGAGGAAAGTTGGAGATGGCCGCAGTTTTCTGAGGGTCAGGGCGCACTCCAGATTTGTTGATGACGTGGCCCAAAAACAAGAGCTCCTCATATGCGAAGGGGCACTTTTCTGGCTTCAACGTGAGTCCGGAGGTCTTCATTGCTTGAAGAACTGTTTCAAGGCGCTGGAGGTGTTCGTCGAAGCTTGAGGCAAACACAACGACGTCGTCCAAATAGACGAGGCAAGTCTGCCACTTCAAGCCTGCCAGTACTGTATCCATGACACGTTGGAAAGTGGCAGGCGCCGAGCAAAGACCAAACGGCATGACCTTGAACTCGAACAGTCCGTCTGGTGTTATAAAGGCAGTCTTCTCCCGGTCCCTCTCGTCGACTTCGATTTGCCAGTAGCCGGTTTTGAGGTCCATCGACGAAAAATACTTTGCGTTGTAGAGTCGATCCAAGGCGTCGTCAATCCGTGGGAGGGGGTATACGTCCTTCTTCGTGATTTTGTTGAGGCGACTATAATCGACGCAGAAACGTAGGGTTCCATCCTTCTTCTTCACTAACACCACGGGGGACGCCCACGGACTCTTGGACGAGTGGATGATGTCGTCGCGTAGCATTTCGTCGACTTCTTGCCTTATGGCCTCGCGTTTGCGCGCCGAAACTCGGTACGGGCTCTGACGGAGTGGACGAACATTTTCGTCGGTTATGATGCGGTGCTTGGCGACAGGGGTTTGTCGAACTTTTGACGACGACGAGAAGCAGTCCTCGTATTGCAGGAGCAGAGCCTTTAGGGTTTCTTTCTTGTGCCTGGGAAGGTTCTGATTGACGTCGAAAGTTGGTTCAGGTACTGTAGTCGTCGTTGCAGGTGCACTGGAATCCGTGAAGGCGAAAGCACTGCTGGCTTGTACTATTTCGTCGATGTAGGCGACCGTGGTGCCTTTGTTAATATGCTTGTATTCGGGGCTGAAGTTCGTGAGCATCACCCTTGCTTTCCCTGCACGTAGCTCAGCTATGCCTCTAGCGACGCAAATTTCACGGTCGAGCAGTAAGTGATGATCGCCCTCGACGACGCCCTCCATGTCTGCAGGCACTTCGGTACCGACGGAAATCATTACGCTGGAGCGAGGCGGAACGGTGACTTGTTCTTCAAGCACATTGAAGGCATGGTAACTTATGCTTGTAGCCGGTGGTATCGCGTTGTGCGTTGAAAGCGTTATTGACTTGGACCTTAAGTCGATGACTGCACCGTGTTGATTTAGAAAGCCCATGCCTAGGATGACATCCCTGGAGCAGTGCTGCAGGATTACGAAGCTCGCCGGGTAAGTGCGGTTGTATGCCATGACTCGCGCTGTGCAGATTCCAGTCGGCGTGATTAGGTGGCCTCCTGCTGTCCGGATATCGGGTCCTTGCCAGGCTGTTTTCACCTTCTTCAACCTGGCGGCGAACGCGCCACTGAAGACGGAATAGTCGGCGCCAGTGTCGACGAGAGCGGTGACGTTATGACCACCGATAAGCACATCTAGATCGGTAGACCGGCGTCTGGCGTTGCGGTTAATTCGTGGTGTCGGATCACGGCTGCGTCGGCTTGCTCTGCTGCTGCTACGTTGCGTCGGAAGGTCTTCTTTCTGCGGCGAAGTGCTGTCAAGGCTGTTGCTAGGCGGCATGCTGATATCTCGTCGTGATGATTCGCGAATCGTCGTCGTCGTCGTCGGCCGCGGATGATCTTCGGCATTGCGTCGTACAGCAACCGCATCTCCATCGGTTGCTGCCTTTAGTTTCCCGGGTAAGGTCTCGGAGATCGGCCCCGGGTGGGACCGGTGTACTGACGGCCATGCGGCGAGATGTAGCGGCCCGGTGACGGCGAGCGTGAGGGTCGTCGTGGTTGCCACTGGGCTCCGGCGAGGTAGTCGGCGATGTCACGTGGTCGCTCGCCAAGCTGTGGACGCGGCGCGTTGACGGCGAACCCTCGTAGGCCCATCTCGCGGTATGGGCATCGGCGGTAGACATGGCCGGCTTCCCCGCAGTGATAGCAGAGCGGGCGGTGGTCGGGGGCGCGCCAAATGTCTGTCTTTCTTGGGTAGCTACGCTGGACGACGGGCGGGCGTGCTGGCGCCGGCGGTGGACGACGGAACTGCGGCGTTACGGCGCCCTGGCGCGAGCATGAAGGGGGGCCTTGACGACGGGCAACGGCGGCGTAGGTCAGCGCTTCCGGCTGGGGTTGTGGCGATTGCGGCTGCACATCGCGATCTCCAAGTGAGCGCTGAACTTCTTTGACGACGTCTGCGATAGATGCCACTTCAGGCTGCGACCCGGGAAAGAGCTTCTGCAGCTCCTCGCGAACGACTGCTCGGATAGTCTCGCGCAGGTCGTCGGCGCCTAGCGCTTGAGCGTCGGCGTAGTTGGTCAGGGCACGACGGTTGTATTGCCTGACGCGCATTTCAAGCGTCTTCTCGATCGTTGTAGCCTCGGAAAGAAATTCGGCGACAGTCTTGGGCGGGTTGCGCATCAATCCGGCGAATAGTAGGACTTTGACACCCCGCATCAAGAACCGAACTTTCTTTTCTTCAGACATGTCGGGGTCGGCGTGGCGGAAGAGGCGAGTCATCTCCTCCGTGAAGATCGCGATGTTCTCGTTCGGCAATTGCACTCTGGTTTCTAAGAGAACCTCTGCCCTCTCCTTTCGTACGACACTCGTGAAGGTCCTCACGAAGTTTTCACGAAAAAGGTCCCACGTAACCAGGGTGGTCTCTCTGTTCTCGAACCAGGTTCTGGCGCCGTCTTCAAGCGAGAAGTAAACATGGCGCAGCTTGTCGTCGCAGTCCCACTTGTTGAACGTAGCGACCCGGTCGTATGCCTCCAGCCAGCGTTCGGGGTCTTCACAGGGCGAACCGCGGAAAGTCGGCGGCTCCCTGGGTTTCTGCATTACGATTGCAGATGTCGGCGCAGAGGCTGTCGTGGTAGCTGCTGCCGAGGTCATGACTTTGGTCCCCTTGGTCTTGTCGGGTAGGGGTTCGTACTCCAGTGGCAGGTTCTATAGCCTACGGCTAGCTCGCTGGTCGGGGTAGGCGTCGACGTCTTCTGGGCGGTTTGGGCTTGGCTCACGGCTGGATGGGGGAGTCCGGTACAAGGACATAAAAGCACCTCCACCAGATGTCGCGTAGTAGTGACGCTGAAGTAAACAGTCGTAAAACTGTGTATGACAAAACTTATTCTTTATTGGGCGCACCTGTGCCCACAAAAGCAAGCTGCGCTCGAAGCACAACGAAAGCGGCGAATACAGTCGGCGGTCGTCGAAATCTGATCAGCGGCGAAACGCGTCGGCTTTTATACCTGAGTCATCGAAGGTTCTAGATTAATCCCTGATGCCCGCGTGTCTTCCAGAAAGTTCTAGACAATTCGCGTCAGTCATGCAATCAGATAACATAAGCGTCGGTGAAAACAGGCAATGGAAAGAAGCATCGATAACGTTCTAGAAACTTCCGATACAGGCGCGTCCTGCGCCGAGCGATAACGTTTAACATTTGTTAGCCGGTGGAAAGCGGCCACCGGTGAAAGATAAACATGTATACGTGTCAATACTATAGCTTCACGTATGGGACGTGTTTCCTGTTGCCAGTTTTTGCCGAGTGTCCCCTCTTATTTAATTTCTTTCTCTATGCTGTGAATGACGAAACGGACTTTATTTTGCGAACCTCAAAAGCAAGTTGCACTTGAAGTCAAACGATAGCGGCGAACACAGTCGGAGATCGTCGCAAATCTGATCGGCGGCGGCTTTTATACGTGACTCATCGAATGTTCCATCCAGATTATTCCCTGTTGCGCGCGCGTCTTCTAGAAAGTAAAGCCCCTATATATAAAAAGGAGCGCCATCCGCTTTCCTCCTCCTCCTCCGTTCCGCTGTCGCGCTCGGCGCGGCCGGCGAGATCGAAGCGCTATATCGACAGTGGCGCCGCGTACGTCGGGCCTGCCGTGGAGACGACAGATAACGCGCTGCCAGAGGAAATCCGCCGAAAACTTGGATAGTGCCTTGCGGAGCAGTTATTGAGGTGCGATTTTGCTTCGTCAGTCAGTAACTGGCCTTAATAATGCCATTTTGGAAGTAGCAACGTGACGATGCGAGACGGCGCAAATACCAAGTTTGCAGCAAGCGTTAGCGCTCACCGGATGGTAAACAAAAAAAGCATTTAGCCCGCGCCTCGTCGATTGCGGCAACTTCAGGCGCAGCAGCAGGCCGTCGCAACGGATTTCTTGTCCCTAACACGTTTGACCCCTTTGTGCGTACAGTACTTTCGTCGCACAGGCCCGAGAATGGCGGTCGGAGCGCGCTGGAAAGAAAAAAAATATACAGAAGCGCAACGCGTACTTCCACGTGACACGAATTGGCCAATGGGGGAGCGGAGAAGGCTGGGGCGACATGAGGCGGCGAGGAGTAACCGTCGGGGTGAGCGCGGTGGCGGCATCATCTAAGAATGGCGCTACATTTTATATATAGAGCTTTACAAGAAAGAAGAAAGTTCTACAACCAGATTACATGAGCGTCGGTGACCATAGACGACGGATAGAAGCATCGATAACGTTCGAGAAGCTTCCAATGCAGGTGCGTCCTGCGCCGAGCGATGACGTTTAAGATTTGTTAGCCGGTGGAAAGCGGCCACCGGTGAAAGATAAACATGTATACGTGTCAATACCCTCCCCTTAAAAAGAATCGTCCCTGTGCTACAAACACGAAGGCGAGAACAAAACCATGCGTACAGAAAGGAAAAAAAACAAACAAAACAATAGCAAAGCCAGAAAGGACCTAAGTTCGTCAGCGGGCGCGGAAAGGCTTAAGACGCACCACGTGGATGACTTTAGGTCGTGCACGTCGCCGCTGGGACTGCAAAATACCGTCTGGCACGATCTCATAGTCCAGTGCGCCAATACGTCGGATGATCTTATATGGTCCCAAATAGCGACGGAAGAGTTTATCGCTAAGTTCTCGTCGGCGTACCGGAGTCCAGACCCAAACACGGTCGCCGGGCTGGTACTCGACGTAGCGTCGTCGAAGATTGTAGTTTCGACTGTCGGTCCTCTGCTGGTTCTTGATGCGCAAGCGGGTGAGCTGTCGACATTCTTCGGCAAGCTTCAAATACTATTGCTCGCAACGTCGAGATTTTCTTCGTCGGTGACGTCCGGTAGCATGGCGTCAAGCGTCGTGGTCGGGTTCCTTCCGTAGACCAGGTTAACTGGCGCCATTGGCGTCGTTTCTTGCACGGCCGTATTTTATGCGATGGTCACGTATGGAAGGATGGCATCCCACGTCTTGCGTTCGACGTCAACGTACATTGCCAGCATGTAGGCGATGATATTAATTAGGCTCTCGGTGAAGTCATTCCTCTGCGGGTGGTAGGTGGTGGCCCGGCGATGGCTTGCCTGGCTCTATCGCAGGATGGCTTGAGTTAGTTCTGTCATAAAGGCCGTGCCTCTGTCGGTGATAAGCACTTCTGGAGCACCGTGACGCAGGAGGATGTTCTCAACGAAGAATCGGGCTACCTCGGTGGCATTGCCTTTGGGCAAGGTTTTTGTTTTGGCGTAGAGGGTGAGGTAGTCTGTAGTTACTACGATCCATTTATTCCTGGACATCGACGTCGGAAAAAGCCCCAGTAAGTCCATCCCGACCCGCTGGAACGGTCGGCGAGGTGGTTCGACAAGTCCGGCAGGCCTTGTCGGCGGTGTTTTGCGTCGCTGACAGTCTCGGCATGTCCTTACGTAATGGGGGACGCCGGCAGAGAGGCGAGGCCAGTAGTATTTTTCTTGTATCCTCGCGAGCGTGCGGAAAAAATCGAAGTGTCCAGTCGTTGGGTCGTCATAGAGAGCTTGCAGAACCTCTGGACGCGATGCTGAGGTTACCACAAGGAGGTAGTTGGCTCGGAGAGGCGAGAAGTTCTTCTTTAGGAGAAGGTCGTTTTGCAAGAAAAACGACACAATCCTCACTTGAACACTTTCCGCACAGTGACGGTCTTGCCATCCAGGTAGTCTACAAGGCTCCTTAGTTCCGGGTCGGCTGGCTGTTCGGTGAATTCGTCGGCACTGATGGGTCCCAAGAAAGTGTCCTCATCCTGGTCGTCCTGTGGCGGTGGTTCGATGGGGGCGCGAGGCAAGCAGTCGCTGTCAGAGTGCTATCGCCCGGACTGGTAAACGACGGTGATGTCGAATGCTTGAATTCTAAGACTCCATCGTGCGAGGCGACATGAGGGATCCTTCAAGTTAGCTAGCCAACACAAGGCGTGGTGGTCGCTCACAACTTTGAATGGCGCCCATAGAGGTAGGAGAGAAACTTTGATGTAGCCCAGATGATGGCGAGGCACTCCCTTTCTGTTGTGGAATAATTTGCTTCCGCCTTCGATAGCGACCGGCTAGCGTAACTTACAACCCTTTCTGGTCCGTCAGTCCTCTGCACAAGCACGGCGCAGAGTCCTACACTGGTTGCGTCGGTGTGCACTTCGGTATCGGCGTTTTCGTCGAAATCTGCAAGTATTGGCGGCGATTGCAGGCGTCGCTTCAGTTATTCAAATGCATCGACTTGAGGCGTCTCCCACTTGAACTCGACGTCGGCCTTCGTGAGGTACGTCAGTGGCTCAGCGATCTGTGAAAAGTCCTTGACGAAGCGCCTGTAATAGGCGCGCAGTCCAAGAAATCTACGGACTGCCTTCTGGTCGGCGGGCGGAGGAAAGTCAGTGATGGCTGCCGTTTTCTGTGGGTCAGGGCACACTCTAGACTTGTTGATGACGGGGCCGAAAAACAAGAGCTCCTCGTATGCGAAGCGGCACTTTTCTGGCTTCAACGTGAGTCCGGAGGTCTTGAGTGTTTTAAGTACTGTTTCAAGGCGCCGGAGGTGTTCCTCGAAGCTTGATGCAAACACAACGACATCGTCCAAACAGACGAGGCAAGTCTGCCACTTCAAGCCTGCCAGTACTGTATCCATGACACGATGGAAAGTCGAAAATGCCGAGCAAAGACCAAACGGCATGACCTTGAACTCGAAGAGTCCGTCTGGTGTTATAAAGACAGTCTTCTCCAGGTCCCTCTCGTCGACTTCGATTTGCCAGTAGCCGGTTTTGAGGTCCATCGACGAAAGATACTTTGCGTTGTAGAGTCGATCCAAGGCGTCGTCAATCCGTGGGAGAGGGTATATGGCCTTCTTCGTGATTTTGTTGAGGCGACGATAATCGACGCAGAAACGTAGGGTTCCATCCTTCTTCTTCACTAACACCACAGGGGACGCCCATGGACTCTTGGACGGCTCGATGATGTCGTCGCGTAGCATTTCGTCGACTTGTTGCCTTATGGCCTCGCGTTCGCGCGCCGAAACTCGGTACGCCTCTGACGCAGTGGGCGGACATATTCGTAGGTTATGACGGGGTGCATGGCGACAAGGGTTTGTCGAACTTTTGACGGCGCCGAGAAGCAGTTCTTGTATTACAGGAGCAAAGCTTTTAGCTGTTCTTTCTTATGCCTGCGAAGGTTCTGATTGACGTGGAAAGTTGGTTCAGGTACTATAGTCGTTGTTGCAGCTGCGCTAGAATCCGTGAAGGCGAAAGCACTGCTGGATTGTACTATTTCGTCCATATAGGCGACCGTGGTGCCTTTATTATTCTACTTGTATTCGTGGCTGAAGTTCGTGAGCATCACTCTTGCTTTCCTTTCCCGTAACTCAGCTATGCGTCTAGCCACACGAATTTCCCGGCGGTCGAGCAGTAAGTGATAATGGCTCTCGATGACGCCCTTGATGTCGGCAGGCCTTCGCTACCGACGGTAATAATTACGCTGGAGTAAGGCGGAACGGTGACTTGTTCTTCTAGCACATGCAAGGCATGGTAACTGATGTTTGTATCCGGTGGTATCGTGTTGTGCGTTGAAAGCGTTATCGACTTGGACCTTAAGTCGATGACTGCACTGTGTTCGTTTAGAAAGTCCATGCCTAGGATGACATCCCTGGAGCAGCGCTGCAGGATTACGAAGCTCGCCGGGTAAGTGCGGTTGTTTGCCATGACTTGCGCTGAGCAGATTCCAGCCGGTGTTATTAGATGGCCTC
The DNA here is from genome assembly GCF_013339745.2 of Dermacentor silvarum. Classification (NCBI taxonomy): domain Eukaryota; kingdom Metazoa; phylum Arthropoda; class Arachnida; order Ixodida; family Ixodidae; genus Dermacentor; species Dermacentor silvarum. The sequence continues at coordinate 132,900,659 of NC_051159.1, read as the reverse complement.
GCGCTGTCCGGATATCGGGTCCTTGCTAGGCCGTTTTCATATCCTTTACCTTGGCGGCGAACGGGCCACTGAAGACGGAATAGTCGGCTCCAGTGTCCACGAGAGCGGTGACGTTATGACCATCGATTAGCACATCTAGATGGGTAGACCGTCGTCTGGCGTTACGGTTAAGTCGTGGCGTCGAATCACGGCTGCGTCGGCTTGCTCGGCTGCTGCTACGTCGCGTCGGCAGGTCTTCTTTCAGCGGCGAAGTGTTGTCATCAAGGCTCTTGCCAGGCGGTGTGCTGATACTTCGTCGTGATGATTCGCGAATCTTCTTCGTCGGCAGCGGAGGATATTCGGCATTGCGTCGTACTGCAACCACACCTCCATCGGTTGCTGCTTTTAGTTTCCTGGGTAAGAGCTGGGAGATCGGCCTCGGGTTGGGCCGGCATACAGCCGGCGATGCGGCGAGATGTAGCGGCCTGGTGACGGCCAGCGTGATGGTCGTCGTGGTTCCCACGGGGCTCCGGCGAGGTAGTCGGCGATGTCACGCGGTCGCTCGCCAAGCTGTGAACGTGACGCGTTGACGGCGAACCCTCGTAGGCCCATCTCGCGGTATGGGCATCGGTGGTAGACATGGCTGGCTTCCCAGCAGTGATAGAGCGGGCGGTGGTCGGGGGCGCGCCAAATGTCCGTCTTCCTTTGGTGGCTGCGCGGGGCGACGGGCGGGCGTGCTGGCGGCGGCGGTGGACGACGAAACTGCGGCGTTATGGCACGTACACACTAGCGGCAAAACGCGCGCACCGCGCCGCCGGCGGCAAAACGCAGCAGCGGCAGGGCGGCCACACGAACCGGCGGCGCGCCGCTGCGGCAATCACGTGACAGACTAGACTCCTCTCCCCTTCTCGAACTATCCGGGAGCTGACGCGTGCAGATGATAGTGCGAAACGGGAAAGAAGCGGTCGGGCGGGTCCGCATGGCACCATTTTCCGCGAGGACGTCACGGAAGCGGTCCGCTCTCATTGGTCTCCTTCATCCGCGGCACGCGGCAAACCGCAAGAAATCGGTCCAGGAGCGATCCATGCCAGGGGCCGGACACTTCGACTAGTTTCGGTATCTGAAATAAAGCGTCCGCCATTGTTTTGATAGGAAGCGAAAATTCAGCAACTTTTGCATGTGTGGCCCTACCTTTCCAACCTACGCATGAATAAAGTTAAGTTATGCAATTATGTGTTGAAAAAAATATGTCCTTGGCCATTTTCGTTTTTCTTAACACCCTATACATTTATCCAGACTCGGCCTTCGTTGCGCCGAAGGGCGGCGCTCTCGCTCTTATCTCGTCTGCTGCCATTCCGTTCGTCTGCTCCAGCCCTTTTCGCTGTCCACGTGTGAAACTTTTTAGAATTGCAGGAAAGCGACAATTTTGGTGTTTGTGAGTGCGAACATCTGAAAATGTCGGCGAAACTAGGCACAGGACACAAGGCGTGTTGTGCTGCTCTTTGGTGCCGCAACTCGGGAAGGAACAGCGCAGCCAAATTTTTCCGCTTCCCAGCGGACGAAAGGTAAGCACACTTTTTTTCGGTACGAAGAATCATGTGCTGTGCTTATCAAAACGGCCACAGAGCGAACCGAAACATTTCTGCCCTTGCTTTACAGTCATTCTTTTTCCTGGCACTGCGCATTTTTCAGTAACGTTGTAAGCATGTAAAGCTACTTGTGGACAGTTTCTGGTGAGCCGGTTGATGCCAGCTGACGCTCAAACGGAAATTTCGCTTCGGTATTGGTTTTTTTAGCGGTGGACCTGCATTTTTTTTCTTCGCGAAGAAATCTTGCAAAGTATATATATGTTCGCCGAACGCGCTTATTCGACGAACTGGCTCGGCTTCAGAGCATTCCGACGAGCAGTTCCTTGGGTTGACATTACCACATTTGAATGTTTAAGAAAGAAGCCCCCAAAATAATTACGTACGAGCGACTTCTTACATTCCGTGTCACGAGAAGTTCATGTTACCTGCGCTAAGGGCGAGCTTCGCTTCACTTTTGAACTCGTGACATATTTTCTCGCTTTTTAGCACTCTATATATTAGTGTCGCTTTTATGTGTTGTTTATTGATATTAATGGTGGTACCTGTTTCATTTTCTAGGTGTGACGTATGGCGGAATTACGCCCAAAGAGCAGATCTTGAGGGACTCGCACGGGAGCAAATGTACAACGGCTACCGCCTCTGCTCGGACCACTTCGCTGAAAATGCCTACGCCGACCCTGCCAAAACACGACTCCTGTGGACGGCTGTTCCCACTGCTGCAGTGGAAGTGGGGTCCCCGATCGACGAGGGTAAGAAAAACAATTTATTAGCGGTTGCGAATGTGTGCGCATTTGTAGTTCGTTTTTACGCGCCTTATCGCTTGATACATAATTCACGTTCCATATTTAAGCATGAGTTCAAGGTGTGTCCTTTACATTGGATTTCATGCAACCAGCTTAATGTACAACTGCCTTCCTTCGCTACCTCCTTAACCGAGACCGATTTCTACCCTATCTTCCAGGACCCTCCCGGGCAGAAGCCACAGAAGCCACGGCTGGTTCGGCTCAAGACCACCCTGCCGGCCAAAAGAGCGTCGTCCAGGTTGTAGGTATGCAAAGGCCGACTTGTTGATTTTGGGCATTAAGGCAGGCGGCGTGCATTCTTGCTTTGTGTAGAACTAGTATGCAAGATACGGCGCAAAAGTGAACAGCACGGAGCGCTTCTTCCTTTCTTTTTTCATGTCGTCTGCTACGGCTTCGTGTGACGTTACGCCCCGAAATTTGTTGCGCGTGCTCCAGGGAATTGCGTTCTTTTCGTTTTTACTTAATATTCGATGATCATGCGTGGTAAAGGGTGTTCCAAACTGCTGGTGTAGCTAACGCTGCGAATATTTTCCAGCTTCCTGACGCAGCGAAAGATGCGAATATCTTCTTTTCACAACGACAGAATTCACGCTCGTAAGAAGACGCAGCCCACTTGGCCTTGCTGTAAGCGGCATATCTGTCGCCCGCCGTTGTCGCTTATCGGACATGGCGTTACACTTTGAAACACGAGGTCGCAGAAATAAATTGAGTTTCGATAGGGCCGAAGTTAACGCACGCCGCCGATGGTCGAAATATTTCGCAGTCGGTTATTATGGCGTGTCTCACGCACGCATCGTGGTACGTAAAATCGCACAATTCAATACGACGAAGCTAAGTCTTGGGTACACGCTGCAACGATCTCCATAATTTTCGTTGTATAGTAGAAATTTTACAGGAGCAGGTGTGCGCGTGCCGGCGCAGAGCAGCTTTTAAATTATTTTGACTTAATTACCTCTTGTGGGCTGTGTAGGCAATGGTAAAGCGAAAGTAAATTTAAAAAAAGAAACTGCAATACTACAATGTTCCTAGCCAGCTAATGAGACAACACCAATGCTAAACATGTTACGTAATTGTACAATAGCAATGCAACTTTGAGCAAACCTTAATGTCTCTTAGAGGAATATTTTTAGTTTAGAAGTCATGCAAAGATACACAATCAAAGCTGACCCGCATAAGTTGGAAGCGCCATTTTGCGAAAAAAGTGCTGAGACTTGTTTAAAACATGTGACCTAAAATGCTGCTCAGTTCCCCCTTATTTCCAGAAGATGGAAAAAGAAAAAGGAGCTGGCAATGTTGGGCTCAACGTCCTCGTCACCTGCTCTGCATGATCAGTTCATTATTCACGAACGTGTTACTATGAACCTTCGTTTGTGGTGAATTGTACTGTGTACAGCCAATGAACGTGGTGACCCCTGCAGCGATAATCTATATACGATGAATTGTGTGAAGACTTCTCTTATGTTTGTGTAACCAATACAGATGCCAACATTTGTATTTACTGTACGAATTACACAGCTCTGTGCTATTGTGGTATGTATTGAGTTGTGTCGTTTGCAATACGTTGCTAATAAAATCAGTGAATACACCACATTTTCCGACTACTCAATTTTCTTGCTCAAACAAAATTGTCACGCTTCGAGCTTGCTAGCTCGCGTGCATTTTAACTGAGAAATATTTCCTAACAAATGTTTCGTGGACGTGCTCAACGTCCGAGAAAATTAGCGACCGAAAGCTGTAGAAAACAGTATATGCAGCAGCAACACAATCTAAAAAAGATGCAAGCGGTGCTCTTTTCCGCTTGCGGCTCACAAAGCGGTCGCGCGCTCGTCGAGCGCATAGCAGACGACAAGCAGCTCGGCGTTTCCTCCTCTCTCATGAACAAAAGCGTTGCCATAGCAGCATCAGCAATTTTTTTATTGTTTATTGGTTTCACAGTTTGGCCTACCAAACACCAGGGGACAAATTGGCGCTAGTGACGCAAACATCGTTTACCCGGGGGGTATACCAGCTGACCTAGCCCTGTCCATGCCGCGGTCTCAAAAACCCGTTTCGCGGCTGCTTTCGCGGCGCACGTCTTGCCGCCGGCGGCGCGCTGAGCGCGTTTTGCCGCTAGTGTGTACGTGGCATTACGGGGCCCTGGCGCGAACGCCGAGTTCGGCCTTGATGACAGGCGTGGGCGAGACACACGATGCGATTTTGCGTGTGATCCGTCATACGACGCGCCGCATCGGCCGCCGCACTCAACAAGTTGTCAACATATTCTCGTGCAGGCGGCGGCGGATCGCCGCCGCCGCATGCGATCAACCTGTTGGATATAATCGTACGACTACGCGATCGGTCGGACGGCCACGGCCAATGACAGCGCCGCCAGCGTGTACGTCATGGTGACGTGGCAAAGCCGGCGGGGCGGGGCCGGCGAGCAAGCGCTCCGGTCGTCCCGGTGCTTTTTTTTTTCCCTGGTCGAGGCGCTGGCCTCTTTGCCGCTGACGGCGTCACAAAAATCGGGTACACTTTGTTTCTGACACGAAATAACCTATAGAATGAAGTGAACTCAAAGTTGTGCATGTTATAAAACGTTGCGCGAAGTAGTAAATCTTTGGCGTGGTATCGATTCGGAAGCGGTCAGCGCAGACGCCGCAGCAGTCGTCTATGCGAAGCGGCTCGCCTGACTGACGTGTTTTCTCATCGCTACCAACGGCGTCGGGAAAACTAAGTGTATTGCCACTTATGAGCGACCTAATGTTCAGATGTTGATTGTGTTGACGAATATGGGCGCTTTATAACGAGCTGCGGACGGATCGCAAGGGCTGTCCACCCCGAATTCGACGGCCAGCGAGCTAGGCCTATATACCGTCTCCCAGCGATCGCAAGCTCGCCTGGCTTGATCGTTCGCTTCCATCCGCGCCGATAAAATCAAATGTATCGCAATTTAAGCGCGACATAAATGTGTACACGTTGTACTGACCAACGTAGTAGGTGTATTACGAGCTACAAGGGGTCGTGTAGCAAGCGACACCGGTCTCGGATTCGACGGCCCAGCGAGCTAGGCCTGGCAGCTCCTAGCCATCGGCGGCTGTCGACGGAGCCCACACTGAGGACACGGCCTTGCCGAAACACGTCTACGCTGCTCGCACAGACGCGTTTTTATTGTGATCGTTTGCGGGAAACTAGAAAACTGTGCAAATACGTTTGTTTTCACTTTGAGAAGTTCCGCAGTATTCCGAGCGTCCATGCAGGACCAGGCGCGTAGCCAGGGGGGGGGGGCTGATGAAGCAAGGTAGAATCGGTAATGGTTTCGTAATCGTGCGCGGTCGCTGAGGAGAGGTATGGCGCGCCGGCGTGAGCGCCATCTCGTTTCTCTAAAACAAACTGCTCCGCGAAAAGAGTCAATAGTTCTAAAGTTCATGTGATGTTTTCTTTACTTATTAATTAGACAAAAAAAAAAACGGAAGCATTGATATCAGTTATTGCTGCCAGAATTTTTGGGACATACGGATATATTCTGTTATGAAAACATACATATTTTAATGGACAGTGCATAGCGTTCAATAATTCGTTTTCAGCATCTAATATACAATGAAATTGGCAATGCAGTTATTATTCACGCATTTGATCCCTCGACAAATTCTATAAGGAGGAGGCCGCGCTGCAAGCTGAGCCCCCCCCCCCCCCCCCGAACAAAATTTCTGGCTACGCCACTGTGCAGGACCGCCGGTTGTGGGCGGAGCTACGCATCGCACGTCGTTCGTACCATGTGTCCCGAATCGTCGTATGCGGCAAGTCGGACTCCGACGCGTCGCACGACGGATCGCACGCAAAATCGCACCGTGTGTCTCGCGCTTTACGGGGCCCTGGCGCGAGCGCGGAGGGCGGCCTTGATGGCAGGCGACGGCGGCGTAGGTCATCGTTTCCGGCTGGGGTTGCGGCGATTCGGGAAGTCCTAGCGATTGCTGGATTTCCTCCCGCACGATATCGGCGATGGAAGCAACTTGGGGATGCGACGACGGTAGCAACTTCTGCAGCTCTTCGCGTACTATCGCCCTGATTGTGTCTCGTAGGTCATCGGAGAGTCCATGGACTTTGGCGTAGTGTGGCGTCGAACGGCGATTGTATTGCCGGTTGTGCATGTCCAGTGCTTTCTCGATTGTCGTAGCCTCCGAGAGAAAGTCTTGGACTGTCGTTGGTGGATTCCGCACCAGTCCGGCGATTAGCTCCTGCCTAACTCCCCGCATGAGCAAGCGAACGTTCTTGTCTTCGGGCATAGCGGGGTCGGCGGGCCGGAACAATCGAGTTATTTCTTCAGTGTACATGCCGATGCTCTCATTCGGGAGCTGTACACTGTTTTCCAGCAAGGCTGCAGCTCTTTCCTTACAGACGACGCTCGTGAATGTGTGCAGGAATGATGCTCGAATGAGGTCCCAGGTTGTTAGTGCACGCTTCCTATTCTCGAACCAGGTTCTGGCGCCGACTTCAAGCGAGAAGTAAACATGGCGCAGCTTTTCGTCGCAGGCCCACTTGTTGAACGTAGCGACCCGGCCGTATGCCTCCATCCAGCTTTCAGGGTCTTCACATCGCGATCCGCGGAACGTCGGCGGCTTCCTGGGTTTTGCATCACCACTGCACATGTTGGCGCAGGGGCTGTCATGGTAGCTGCTGCCGAGGTCGTGACTTTGATCCTATTGATCTCATCGGGTAGGGGTTCGTACTCCGTTGGCAGGTTCAGTAGCTTATGGCTAGCTCGCTGGTCGGGGTAGGCGTCGACGTCTTCTGGACGGTGTGGGCTTGGCTCACGGCTGTGCGGGGGGGGCGGGGGGGTACCGGTACAAGGTAAAGCCCCTATATATAAAAAGTAGCGCCATCCGCTTCCCTCCTCCTCCGTTCCGCTGTCGCGCTCGGCGCGGCCAGCGAGATCGAGGCGCGATATCGACAGTGGCGCCGCGTACGTCGGGCCTGCCGTGGCAGACGACAGCTAACGCGCTACCAGAGGAAATCCGCGCAAAACTTAGATCGTGCCCTGTGGAGCAGTTTTTGAGGTGCGATTTTGCTTCGTCAGTCAGTAACTGGCCTTAATAATGCCGTTTTGGCAGTAGCAACGCGACGATGCGAGACGGTGCAAATACCAAGTGTGCAGCAAGCGTTTGCGCTCGCCGGATGGTAAACAAAAAAAGCATTTAGCCCGCGCCTTGTCGGTTGCGGCAACTTCAGGCGCAGCAGCATGCCATCACAACGAAGTTCTTGTCCCTAACACGTTTGATCACTTTGTGCGTACAGCACTTTCGTCGCACAGGCCCGAGAATGGCGGTCGGAGCGCGCTGGAAAGAAAAAAATATAGAAAAGCGTGACTAAGCGCGACGCGAACTTCCACGTGACACGGATTGGCCAATGGGGGAGCGGAGGAGGCTGGGGCGACAGGAGGCGGCTAAGAGAGGGCGAGGAGGAAGCGCCAGGGTGAGCGCGGTGGCGGCAAGATCTAAGAATGGCGCTACTTTTATAAATATAGGGGCTTTAGTACAAGGACATAAAAAGCACCTCCACCAAATGTCACGCAGTAGTGATGGTGAATAGTCGCAAAACTATGAACGACGAAGCGGATTTGATTGGGCGAACGAGTGCCCAAAAAAGCAAGTTGCACTTGAAGGTAAACGATAGCGGCGAACATAGTCGGCGATCGTCGAAAATATGATCAGCGGCGAAACTCGTCTGCTTTTATACGTGAGTCATCGAAGGTTCCAGATTAAACCCTGGTGCCCGCGTGTCTTCCAGAAAGTTCTAGGCAATTTGCGTCGCTCATACTATCGGATTACATGAGCGTCGGTGACCACAGACGACACATAGAAGCATCGATAACGTGCCAGAAGCTTTCAATCCAGGCGCTTCCTGCGCCGAGCGATGATGTTTAACATTTGTTAGCCGGTGGAAAGAGGCCACCGGTGAAAGATAAACATGTATATGCGTCAATGTCACAAAGAAAGACGTTTATCCGCTACCATGTATTGATGATTCACTGGACCGGCTACGAAATGCACGTTACTTTTCCTCGATGAACTTGAAAAGCGACTACTGGCAAATCGACGTTGAGGATAGAGACGGTGAGAAGACCGCTTTTGTGACACAAGACGGACTATATGAATTTCAAGGGCATGCCTTCGGTTTGTGTCTGCGCCAGCAACGTTTCAACGCCTAATGACATTTCTTTCTGGGATTTTACGTGCCAAAACAAGTTCTCATTATGAGGCACGCCGTCGTGGAGGGGACACGGTACTCTCAGGACTCAAAAGACAAACCTGCCTGGTGTACCTATACGACGTGATTGTTTTCTCCGTCACGTTCGAGGAACACTCACAGAGACTGAAGATGGTCTTTGAATCAATACGCTCAGCAGGTCTAACTTTGAAAACGGTAAATTGCCATTTTGGTTTTGAAGACCTTCAATTCCTCAGTCACGTGCATGGTTAGTCAAGAAGGTGTCTGACCTGACCCTGATAAAATCGCTGCAGGGCTAATTTCCCGACTTCATCTGATAAAAAGGCTGTGCAGACTTTTCGCGCATGCGTGTTCATTCACACATCTCACCCGAGAAGATGTCCCCTTCGTTTGGGGCGAAGACCAGCAATGGGCATTTCACGAGCTACGGCAACGACTGCAGACGCCTCCTGTGCTCGCACACCTTGATGAAGACGCCCCGACGATTCTTCATACCGATGCTAGTAATGTCGGCATTGGCGCAGTGCTTCTCAGCGGCAAGACTGAACCGGAAGAGTGCTTGCTTGCGCCAGCAGGGCCCTATCCAGAACGGAGGCTAACTACTGTACTACAGAAAAAAAATGCCTCGCGGTGGTATGGGCCGTCCTAAAATTTCACCCTGATCTATACGGTCGCTGTTTCACCGTCGTCAGTCATCACCATGTACTTTACTGGCTGACTAATTTAAAACATTCAGCTGGTCGGCTTGCACGCTGGAGCCTTCGGCTGCAGGAGTTCGACTTCATTAATGTATACAAATCGGGGAAGTGGCACGCCGACTGCATTTCTCGGTGTCCTGTTGTGACTACATTGCAGGACGATGAAGACGCGGCTTTTCTAGGCATGGTAGACACTGTCGCGGTTTCACGCCAGCAACGCGAGGACGGAGAACTGGTTCCTCTTATTGATTACTTAGAGGGAAGAGGAAGCAGCGTGCCGAGGCTATTCGCCAGAGGGCTACCTTCATTTTGCCTGCGTCACGACGTTCTCTATAAAAAGAACTTTTCACCTATTGGCAGCAGCTATCTACATGTCGTTCCCGCCTCTCTTCGGAACGAAGTCCTACACGCCTGTCACAACGAGCAGACCACTCGTAACTGGGGCTACACCCACACATTGTCAAACATTACGTTAAAGTACTACGGGCCGAAACTTGCGCCGGTCGTAAAACGTTATGTCGAGACATGTCTGGATTACCAACGCCGCAAAACTCCACGCGTCAAGCCTGCTGGACTGCTGCATTCTGTTCAGATATCGCAAGCGCCGTTCGTACAAGGTGGCATGGACCATTTATGTCCATTTCCAGTGTCGACTGCCGGCAATAGATGGATCATCGTCGTCATAGAATATCTTACCCGATATGCCGAAACAAGTGCTCTCCAGCGGGTAACAGCAGCCAAAGCAGCACGATTTTTCATGAAAGCCGTTGTCCTAAGGCGTGGCTCTCCCGCAGTGGTTATTACCGACAGAGGTTCGGCGTTCACGGCCGCGCTAATGGATGCCGTTTTGAGACTAAGTGGTACCACTTACCGAATGACAACAACTTACGACTCCCAAACCAACGGGCTGACAAAACATATGAAAAAGACTCTGGCAGACATGATGAGTGTGTACATCGACGTCGACCACAAGAAATGGGGCGAGATTTTGCCTTATGATACATTTTCGTACGACACGGCTTGGTAAGAGACAACACGCGTGACACCTTTCAGCCTCGTTTGCGGCCGGGAAATAACAGCACTGTTGGACGCGATGCTGCCACACGAGTGTAGTGATCACGAGACTGTTGCGGAGGAGTTTACGCAACGCATCGAGGAAGGAGGGCAGCTTGCGCGTTTTCGCATCCAAGAGCAACACGACTACGATGCCAGACACTACAATCTTTCACAAAGACCCTTCACGTACAACGACGACGACCAGGCGTGGGTCGAGACTTCTATTCGTCGGTGGGGGCAATCTGAGAAGCTCCTGCCAAGATACTTCGGGCCATACACAGTTCTGGGCCGCATCAGTAACGGGAACTAAGAAAGTTGTGCCCGACAGTCCTTACTGCTCGAAACGCCGGCAGAATCTGCCCGAGGTTGTGCACGTGCTTCGTATGAAGCCATACTTTTCCTCATGACATCCATTTTGCACTATCACTGTGCATCCTTCGGAGCTTTGTGCATCGTGACGATACTTTTTTCAAAGGAGGGGCAAATACCACATCCTATATCGTCACCGCGGATATGTGCCCGGCCATGAAAACGACGCTGATGTAGCACGCGGGTAGAAAAATAGAGACGACAACAACGTTGCGTTGGCTGCTTTACCGGCTGTCCCAGCTATAACGCAGCACGATTAAAAAAAGAGGAACGGCGTTACGCTAAGCAAACCTAGTGCGTATTCTTTCCAGTGCAGTGGAGTAGCCGCCAGTTTTTTTCGTTCCTGATATTTCATTAGCTAATTACAATTAATTATCTAATTTGAGAAGTACTGTCCTAATTATGAAAGTGTCAAAGAGAAAATTGTAGAGCAACTTGAAAAACTCCCGATACAGCTTTCTGTTGCCTAATACGTGCTAGAAAAAAGTGTTTTTCCGAGTGTGAAAGGAGCCCGCGAATACACGCAGAATGGTCGCGTGACTGGCCGCTCGATGCACTTTGCGTGTATTCGCGGGCTTCTTTCACGCTCGGAAAAACACCTTTTTTTCGCACGTACTGAGCAACAGAAAGCTGCATCGGAAGTTTTTGATGTTGCTCTACAATTTTCTCACTGACACTTTGATAATTAGGACAGTTAGCCAAATAAATATCAGCAACGAAAAAAATTACTGGCGCTACTTCACTGCACTGGAAACAAGACGCACTAGGTTTGCTTCGGGTAACGCCGTTCCTACTTTTTGAAATCGTCCTGCGTAATAGCTGAGTCACCATGTATAACGTGCGTTTATACGTTTTGTACGCCGGCTTTCACGTCTCCTACTAGGTCGCGACAATATATGAGAGCTCCCCCCCCGCTGGACTTTCAAAGGGCCGTAGGTGTTGCAGACCAATATGAAACAGTACATATAAATTAAGAGCGAAGCACAAACACAAAAAATACGTACATTCTGAAGAGATAA